>NC_065445.1:271613854-271922806 GCF_917563875.1 Diabrotica virgifera virgifera | reverse complement strand
CAAAGCATCTTGAAATTTTTGTAATTGTTCAAATAACAGATTTTTCTCCATGTTACACATCTGGAATACAAATTCGAGAAATTGGTGAAGGAGAGGTGCTAAATGAATGTTAAATGAACAATTACAAGAATTCCAATATACTTTAAATGATGATTATAAGTTCAAACCCAGTGTCATTCTGAAGAAAAAGAGAATGTAACCGAATAACTAAGTCTCCAGATGGCCATAGTCAAACAAGAAGAAAGTAATGATAAAAGTATTTCATGGAAAACCTTATAGAGTCAAAAGAAAGATAATGCTTTAAAAGTAATAAGAAAATTGCTTACAAATGGAGTAAGACCTATCTGACAGGATATGAGCAAATATAGTGGAACTATAAAGGCGTACTGAGCTGAATGGGAATCTCTGAATCTTTCCAATGGTCTATTTTATCGGAAGTGGGAAATTACTGATGAAATATAATTCTTACTGCCAAAAGCATACATTAAAAGCCCAAAAAGTTGCAAGAAATTGATAGCACTGATTTCCAAAAGACATTTTTAAGTCAAAACAATACTCTCCAGAGTTCGAGATGGACCAATGTTGTCTCTGAAATGTAGAAGGTTGGTGTAATGAATGCGATTTATGTAACGGTATAAAAGGTCCTAGAATAAGAAGTCGTGGTAAAATGGCACAATATCTTTCCAGAAAGCCTTTTGAATGACTTGCAGTAAATATTCTTGGACCACTTCCGATGACAGAGAGAAGAGGCAACTTAGTTAATGGTCGCAATGGATCATTTTTCAACAAGAACTGAAATAATCAACTATTTTCAATGGGAAATAAGCCACAATTTTACCAAAAAAATGATTTTTACATTAAAATAACATTAATAATAAGTTAACATCTGTTTTATTAACCCTCCGTTAGTCGTTAGGATAAACGGAGAATCAAGAGTCGCTACGGTGTCAGAGACAGACAATTAAAAAAAAATAGTTATTGCTATAAAATTCATACAAATATTTTATATTGTGTATAGGAATTACTGAAAAATATTTTTGAAAATGTTTTATTGAAAAACAACAGATTTAAAATGAAAAACCCTAGTATAACAATATACATATTGTTATTTGTATTATAAAAATATTCGCTAGGAACCATTTTTCATAATTCCAACAAACGTTTTTGTTCGGCTTCAAAGGACATCTATAAATAAGATTTGACTAAAACTTACCGATAAAATGCAATAATAAGATGCTAACTCTTTACCTGAACTGCAAGTTATGCCAATAAAGTAATAACCACACCGTTAGTCGCTACGGAGTCTTGCACCGAAAATAGCTATAAAACTCGCACAACTGTACCCAAATAGGTAAGAATGTATACTAACACGAGGTTCGCTGATAGGAAGAGGTACACAAAGTGGCGATAGAAAAACCAGTTATTTTGTAAATCCCGAATGAATAATTCTGTCGTCGGTGTGTGACACCGATAGCGACTAACGGAGGGTTAAAAAATGATTATCCTTTATCGTTTATAAATAAGGAATTGTCAAGATTGGATCGAATGGAACAGAACAACTTAGAACGGGATCCTACAACATTCACAAAAAATAATAGGAGGAAAATATCAATACCATATATAAAAGGACTATCCGAGAAACTTAAACAATAGGAAATAAATTCAACATTTCAACAACCTTCAAAACAACAAACACGTTGAGATCTATTCTATCCAAAACTAAACCTAACAATGAACAAGAAAGAACAAAGAATTGAATTTATAAAATACCTTGTGAATGCGAACAATTTTATTTAGAAAAATTGAAGAAAGACTTCTGTGTAAAAGGTATATTTATTAAAACCTTTATATACCTTTTACACAGAAGTCTTTTTTCAATTTTTGTAATTAATGGTATATAGCCAGTTACGGGAAATTTTTCCTTATGAATTTTATTTAGGTGAAACATCAAGACCATTAAACTTAAGAATAAGTGAACATCAGTCTTACATTAAAAATAGAGAATTTGATAGATCTCAAATATGTCAACAAGCATGGGATTATGGGATAATGAACATAGAGTTCAGTGGAGAGATTCAAGTATAGTCCTGAAAGAATCAGATAGTAAAAAAAGAAAAATCAAAGAAGCGGCTCTAAGTATACTAAATGAAACCAATTGTGTCGCAAATTCCTCGGTAGAATGCAGTAGGATGTGGTTACCCATACTGAAAGAGGAAGTCAATAGAAAGAAAATACCACGATTAGTAAGTCAATAACATATCGAGTTAGTACAAATTTTATATTTTAGTATTACTTATTGTATATCTATGTTGTTCTGAAGCTATTTCCTTGTGGCATTTTTATGATTAATTATTTATATGGGAAATAAGCCAAATCTAAAACTAAACCTAACAATGATCAAGAAAGAACAAAAAATTGCATTTATAAAATACCTTGTGAATGCGAACAATTTTATTTAGGTGAGACATCAAGACCATTAGACGTTAGAATAAGTGAACATCAATCTTATATTAAAAATAGAGAATTTGAGAGATCTCAAATATGTCAACACGCATGGGATAATGAACATAGAGTTCAGTGGAGAGATTCAAGTATAGTCCTGAAAGAATCAGATAGTAAAAAGAGAAAAATCAAAGAAGCGGCTCTAATTATGCTAAATGAAACCAATTGTGTCGCAAATTCCTCGGTAGAATGCAGTAGGATGTGGTTACCCATACTGAAAGAGGAAGTCAATAGAAAGAAAATACCAAGATTAGTAAGTCAATAATATCGAGCTAGTACATATTTTATATTTTAGTATTACTTATATATCTAGTATTATTAATATTATTTATAATTTAAACATGTTACAAGTCAGAATTTGGTATTATTTTTTGAGAGTAAATTAATGTAAGACCAAATACTTACGATGTCGGGATAGTATCACAGGTTTTTTCCTGGTTTTCCCTTGTGATTTACTATGAAGTCTCTAACGCGAGAATTTTACTGTCGTTGCATTTGGTTGTCTTTTTAAAGACATATCACATGCTATAATTTTTTATGACGGATATTCTTGAGTTGGGGTTAATTTCATGTAATCGAATGAACTATCTTTCAGTAAGTCGTCCCAGGAACGCAACTCATAAATATTGGCAATATCATTTTAAAGTCTTCTACTTTAAAATGTATAATATATGTCTGAATTGCCAATATAAATGAGTGAGATTAAATAAATTATTAGAAGAATTTTTTTTTTTTTGCTTAGCAACAACACTTTAGTTTATTTTAGTAATATTTTGTATTTTGACAACGGCACCCGATTTGGGCGTCGAAACGTTAATAAAATTATTTTTTTCATTTTAATTGTGGCTTATTTCCCATATAAATAAGTATATCTATGTATTATTAATATTATTTATAATTTAAACATATTAAAGTCAGAATTTGGTATTAGTTTTTGAGAGTAAATTAAATGTAAGACCAAATACTTACGATGTCGGGACAGTATCACGAGGTTTTTTCCTGGTTTTCCCTCGTGATTTACTATGGAATCTCTAACACGAGAATTTTACTGTCATCGTTGCATTTGGTTGTCTTTTTAAAGACAGATCACATGCTATGATTTTTTTGTGACGGATATTCTTGAGTTGGGGTTGATTTCATGTAATCGAATGAACTATCTTTCAGTAAAGTCGTCCCAGGAACGCAAATAAATATTGGCAATATATCATTTTAGAGTCTTCTACTTTAAAATGTATAATATACGTCTGAATTTGCCAATATAAATGAGTCAGGTTAAATAAATTATTAGAAGAATTTTTTTACTTAGCAACAACATTTTTGTTTATTTTAGTAGTATTTTGTATTTTGACAACGAAACCCGATTTGGGCTTCGAAACGTTAATAAAATCGTTTTTTTTTGTTGGCTTATTTCCCATTGAAAATAGTTGATTATAAAAATGTCACAAGGAAATAGCTTCAGAACAACAAGAACTGAAATTGCATCCTTTTTGAATCAGTAAGCGACTACAGTAGCAGAAGCATGCATAACAATCGTCGTATCAAGACATAGTGAAGGTACTGGCCAAAATAAAATATGTTCATAATAATATAAACTAAAGACCAGAGTATCATGTGACAACTGTGCAAATATTAATCCCCTAACAATATCGTCAGTACTTCTCTGAGACAATTTATCGTTACGTTGGAATAAGTACTAAATTATTTAGTCTAAATCCTATTCTCATGCCAAATTTAACAGCTGCACAGTTTACGACTCAAATGATAATTGTTTTCCTAAAGCAATAAAAGAAACTTGTTAAAGTCAAATTAGCTAAAATTATTATTTTCTAAACTGTGTTGACTAATTAGTAACTATATCTTTAATCTCGAAATGTAAGCGGCAATTTAAGAAAAAAATGAAAGTTTTTTACCTGTCAGCATGTTTACAATCCAGTGCCACTGTTCCAATTAGTAGGTTTTCGACAAATTCGTACATTGTTTCACTGAATGTTAAATGGCGAGAGAGTATTATTATTAGCAGATCTGGAGCAAATGAGACTTCGGAATTATAAATAATGCTGAACAATTAACAAGAGGTTTATGAAGAGAACAAACATGCAGCGAGGAATTTAAATTCACATCAAATTAGGCACAACTCCAATACATTTTTATATTTTCTGATTCCCCTTTATCAGATCCCGATATAAAAATATGTACTTAACCAATAATAACGGTAACTACAAGGCAATATTTTTAAAATAAGCACTATATTTGGTTGATTCTGTCAGGTGACAGCTGGCAAATGAACCAAATTACTGCGCATAAATAATAAGGCCAACGCATAAGTGTCCATATTGATTCACTGAAATAGCTAGTTTGGTATTTTAAATAACAAAAACCACGCAAAATATGAAGGAACACATTACCAATATCATTAAAAAGGTAACTGTTTTGATATTTCATAAAAACACTTTTCAATATGTTAACATACTTGGAAACATTTTCGGGACTCACTACGACATTACCACAAACCAGTATAGTATAGGATCGGAACTAATATCAAATTAAAAGCACTCTATAATAACGCCGATATTCTCGAAGAAATTAAATCACAGCCACTAAGATGGGCCTGATGGGCAGGCCATGTGCACATACTTCATAAAGAGAGACTTGTAAGATAGGACTTAGAGGAGATTCCTACAGGCAAAAGATCACTCGGACGTCTCAGAATATGATGGAAAGAACATCCAAGCAGATCTCCGAAAAATTAACATTCCATTTGGACCTAGGTTGATGGAAGACCGAACAAATTGAAGAAAAGTTGTAGTACTACGTGATGATGAATATGTGAACACGAAATATCAAAATAGAAAATCTACGGTTTCGTTTTAATTTAAATTTGTCTCCTGCCATCCTCCGATAGTACTATTTCTAGGTCTACTCGTTGTCAAGGAGGCTCTGCAGAAGACAAATTTACACCAACACGTCCATAGTTGCTCGGTATAAAATAAACTATTTATACCGCAGTATGGCTAGAACGCCCTCTAAGGGGAATAAGTGAAATGAATGTCGACTCGATTCAAGTTCTCTGTTTAATCCAGGTATGACAATACCAAAAGGCACCGTTAGAAAAATATTTCAATTTACGGTTCAGAGAACCTGTATGAATCGAGTCTTTGTACTCTAATACAGAGTATGGCACTGTGGTATGGCATTATATTAGTAAAATAGAAAATCTACGGTTTCGTTTTGATTTAAATTTGTCTCCTACCATCCCTCGATAGTACTAAAATGGGTAGACCTAGAAATAGTACTATCGGGGGATAGCAGGAGACAAATTTAAATCAAAACGAAACCGTAGATTTTCGAGTCAACATTAATTTCGCCAAATAACAACTTTTTCCCACTTTTACTTTGCCCCCTTTTACTTAGATGCTTATCTGTGGCTTTACACAGCTATTCTGTTTGCCGTTTTTACATCCCAATTGCCATTTCTTCTTATCTTCTAATAAATCTTCTTCAGTGAGGTCTCTTTTTCCATAGCGGTTTTTATTAATCCGTTCCACTATCATCTAGGACGTCCTCTTCTTCTCATTCTATTTGGTTTCCATTTCCAAGTTGTCAGCGGTATTTTCATCTCGTCCATCCTTCGTGTATGTCCATACCAGAATAATTTTCGTATTTCTAGTTCGTCATTACTGTCTCCTTCACATTAATTAATTCTTTAATTCGTTAATTTCTCATTTTGTCTATTGGGGTTAATCTCCAAAACATCTGAAGGGAGGGAATGGAAAACAAACTATAATAGAGGAAGGAGAAATTTCTCCAGATCTATGGCTAAACAGATAAGAATCGCGGTTAGAAGTCGGAAGGCGTCGGAGAACGCTGTAAACCGATAGTAGTCGCAATTTTTGTTAGTAATATCGTCGCTCCATATAGACGGAGAGGCAGCGCTGAAAAATCTCTTTGAATTTACTAAAGCTAGATTTTTCACAGTTAATTACTGTGAGTGTGTAGAGAAACATACTACGGTCACATACATACATAAAGTTGCTTTCCTACGAAGGTAATTAAATCCATTTACTAAGACTGAAAAACAGTACACACATTCTAAACTAAATAGAAATAAAAGTTATTATAGTCGGTCAGCTGTATGAAGGGACAGAACCGGTCGGTCGGCCCTAATAGTCGATTGAGGAAATGAAGCATTTGGCTCGCAATGTCCGGGATGGATTTACTTGAAATTTTCACAGAAGGTAGGGAATAGTCCAAGGATCATTTTCTATATCATGCCGATATCATACGCTAAAACCTTGGGGGTGGTTGCCACCCCATGTAGGGGGTGGGAGTTTTTTATTACATTTTAACCATGTAATTCGATGGAAAAGGTGATTCTAAGAAAAAAATATTTTTGCATTTTTTTTGTAAAACTAATATTTTTCGAGTAATTCGCGCTTGAAAATAACAGTTTTTCGACGAAAAAATTGACTTTTTTAGACGGTTTTTTTGAGAATACCCCGAAAAATATGCATTTAATCAAAAAAACTGTAGATATCAACATTGTATCTTTTAGTAACACAAACCAAATTTTTCTCCAATAATATCTTTAAGACCAATAAAAACCGAGATACGGCATGTTAAAGGTTAGCTTTTTTTCGTCAAATGCATAATTTGAAGCTAAATAATGGGGTATTCAAAGCTAAATAATGGGGAAAATTTGCATTTTTAGAGGAAAGCTTAAATAATATTTTTTCAATTATACAATTAGACCTTTCAAAAAATAATAATAAAAAGTTTCTAGCATAAAAACTAAGTGACTTATAATCAAAAAAATGTCGGTACTTGCTTTTCTCTACGAAAGAATCAGTGAAAACAACCCCCTAACTACCTTTCTAATTCAAAATTGGTCTTCACCTTTCTGTAGTTCCTTTAATATTTATATTATCAATACACTTTAGGAATTTGACCGATTTAAAATACCTAATTTTGGAAAAATTGGAGTTTAAAGAAAAATTGATTTTTTGCAATTTGGTATTTTTCACCTTTTACTTCAAAATATCTCCGAAAATACTGAAGATACGAAAAAATTATACATTACTAAATTGTAGCTTTTTTTAGATATAATAATATATAATAGTCAGATATAGCTGTTCAAAACCTCTATTTACCAGCAAACACTCCCTTATTCGAGCCCTTTAAACCCGCCCCAATTAAAAACTAAGGGATCTTGTGGAATTCAATTTACACAGGCTTATAGCTCTTTAAAAATCCTATAAAATCATTTTTGAAGAAACTTTTTATCGCCAAAAATATATAGAGTATTTCTCGAGGGGTTCTCTAAAAACCCTCCAAAAAGGCCGATTTTTTCGTCGAAAAACTGTTATTTTCAAGCGCGAATAACTCGAAAAATATTAGGTTTACGAAGAAAATGTAAAAAACATTTTTTTCTTAAAATAATATCAATGGAAAAATTCCAATAGTTGGCTGTATACCATAGTTAAAAAAAAACTTATACAGAAGTAAAAACTTCAAGTTGCAAACTGGTATAAAATGGTTTATTAAAAAACTTCATAAAAAGTCGTGTAAAACGTTTTCGTTCTAATTCAGAACATCTTCAGTGCATTCCGCTGAGTAGTTGAAACTAGCACACCAATTAGAGTGGTAACATTATAATATATGGTTTACATGATATATTTAAATAAAATATGGTGAATACCAGTCGATGTTAAAGGATTAAAATAGTACATGCTTAAAGGGCAACATGCTTCCCTGCTCGAAAAACTAGGTATTTGCCAGTTCAATGGGCACAAACCAACTGGGTTACTCAAATGTGCATAGCTTATAATACTTTTCTTGAAGATATAACACAGCAGCGCAGCAAAAGTACATCTAACCTCAATGACAATGATGGACTTTGGCAAGTTTCATGTGATTCACCCAACGCCGTGTAGTTGGGTAGAATTCTTTTTTGTGGTTCTAGCGACATCTATTGGCTTTTTTGAAATTTTTTGTCTTGCTATGCATGTGTACCATAAATATTAATCATATGGCGCAAAAATCTCATTTTTGCTTATTTTGGTATTCAGGCACTTTTCATATGAGGCCGACGATACGTCAGTGAGGCCGTGGTTACAGATAAAACCCTTAAGAATTTCTCGTTTTCATTTTCTGTTGTAGTGTATTTAAATTTTGTCAGGGTAGTCATTATTTTTATAAATTCTCATACAAAACTAACACCAACAAGTACCGATATTTAGAATATTTCTGCTTTGAACAGCCTTGTATAGTCTCTCTAATCAAATATTAGTAAAAAGCATTAATTACTTTTTTGTAATTGTTCCTGTTAAATAAATGGCATTAAACAAATCCAATAAAATTTTAATGACATCCTTTCGTATAATGATATATTTCCATCTAGAATTTATCGACTCTACGCATTTCTTGTTATTAAAATTGTTGTCTTATTCGGTCAATCTTTCCCCTAAAAAAGGAAAGCAATATAAAAAAATTATACAAACATTTTTACTTTCTTTTCGTTTCGTGAACAATTGCTATGCTAATCAATTATCGTTTAACCGTGCCATAACCTTTTACCTTCCACACATAATAAGAGCCAGACCATTGTTGGATTAATCGTCCCATGCATACATATCGCCGTTTTAAACGATACCTCAGTTGACTATTTAAAATAAAAAAGGAGTAATCTACTAGAGAATCTACTCGTTTGCGTATGCGTGATGTATATTATCATTTTGAAGATGAAGATTACACACCAAGAGGAAATGTATGGGCTTTCACGTCGAGATAGATCTTTTTTGGACTTTGAGATTAAAAAAAATTATTATATTAGAATATTAATTATTATATTTCGAATTGCTTAAGTACGAGTTTTACATATAGAGGGTACCATTGATAACAAATCCACACGATTTAGACACAATTTTAACTTTCTGATGTCATCTGTCAAAAATTGAGCTGACATGGATTATTAGTTTGCAAGTAAGCGTAGTTTCATCATTATCAACCTGCACTCGTCCACTGCTAGATATATGTCTCCCTCAGCCCATTCTATCTCTATCCGTCTTGTGCGGCTTGCACCCCGTTAAGCCTTGGTTTCCTCGAAAGCGGCACCGACAAACTGCGACCGTAACACTGCGATGAATGACGTCATAAAAAATTGTACCACGCAAAATAATAATAATAGTTGAAAGACTGATAAGTTTGTACACACTTGAATTAATAAAGGAAATGAAAATATAGTATGTCAAAGTGTGTAAATAATTTATTTCTTTAGCTGAGCGCTTTCGACATAAACGTCATCATCGGAGCTAATGGTCAAATAGTAAAAAAGTACCGCTACATTGGGGTGTAATCATGTGAATCTTATAAATATAAATATGATTTTTGATTGCAAGTGCTAACTGCTTTGTCCTCCGTACAACACCAAACAGTAAAACAACAGAAAAAAAAAACCAAATACACGTTGCACAAACACATAAAAACTTTTTTCACAGTATGGGTGTAGGTATCACTCATCCATTTTTGGCGACAGTTGACTCTAGCGTATTTTATAAATCCTTGTCCCCCAAATTTAGAATCTTTTGTACTAATTTCTCTTAGAGCTTAACGTCTGGAACATCTTCGAAATTAGGGAAATTCTCTTTGCATTCTCTTATTTGATTTCTTGAAAAAAGTATGTTTATTGTTCCGTATTTCGTACCAACTCTATATAAACCGTCAATTATTGTTTTATCGTGTATGATACCCAAAATATTTCGAGTATCTCCTTGGCACGCGTTCGAGCATGCGTTGTGCACAAACAGAAAAGAATAAAATAAATAAAGGAAATGCGATTGAATGTTTTCATGCCCAGGCTAATGCTATGAAACAATTAAGTGAAAAAAAATGTCTTCCAATTTCGATCGGAAATATTGTAACAATATTTATCCCCAGCTTTGATAGAGTCAAAGAGGATGCTCGAAATATTTTGAGTAGCATACAAGATAAAACAATTGACAACAATTGGTACGAAATACGGAATAATAAACAGACTTTTTCAAGAAATCAAATAAGAGATTGCAAAGAGAAATTTCCAAATTTCGAAGATGTTCCAGACCTTAACGACGTTCTACACCTTCGTTCCGGGTATGCCTCTCAGAGGAAAGGGGGGGGGAACTTATATGCAAGCGAAAGTTGGTAACAATGCATTTATAGCAGAATACTCAAATCATATGTTTCAGTATTGAATACTTTATAAAAATAAATTATAATAAATTACGGAAATTACGGAATAAATTACGGAATTAATTATAATAAATAAATTAAAAATAAATGGTACGGTAAACAATCCTCATTTTTTAATATGTTATTCCTTACAAAAAAAACCTTTCATTTAAGCACAAATAATTAAATATCGTAAATTTGGGTCAAAAGTTATTAACTTTTTAAGAATTCCCATAAGAGCCCATGTTAAAACTTAACTTTGCCCTTAATAGTAATTAAACGGCACGGTAAAACAATTTTTTAAAAATCAAGTCTTAGTTTTTTGAAGTAAACTATAACATACTTAAATTTCATGCAAATCCTTAATTCTTTGCCGAAGGTGTAGAACGTCGTTAAGCTGTCTCTGTTGCTAAGAGAAATTAGTACAGAAGGTTCTAAATTTGGAGGACAATGATTTATAAAATGCTACTGCAATAATAAATGCTCTTTCAAATTACGTAAGTGTATTGTCCTTTTCATGAGCATTTTTCAGTGCGTAACAAAAGATAGGAAAACGGGTAAGTCCGTGATAATACACATTTATGACATTTATTCTAACATGACAGAACATTTAAATCTGACAGTTGTCACATTTTATTTTCAATTTGGAATAAAAACAAATCAAATGTGTTTATTGCATTTATAAAATGGTATTTTCTTTGATTTGTATAGTCTTATAAATTATACAGATTATATTTGTAATATTATTATCTACTTAAAAAAAAATTATTTTTTTTATTATGGCGCCATCTATCGACAACTAGAATAACTAGAATAAATATTGTAAATGTCTATAATCACAGACGTGCCTTTTTTTCTGTCACATACAATTTAATGCGTTAGAAAGAAATCGAAAAACTGTGACGCACTGAAAGATGATCATGAGAAAAAGAATAGAAGGTCTAACGTATTGTGCAACTTTAAGTGCCATAATGCCTCAACATGTGAGAATAAACATTATTTTTTTTATTTTAATTATGACAATATAAAAATAATAAACATTAAAATTAAAAAATGACGTTTTATTAAACCTAATCTAACAAATTACGACATTTTAATAGCTGATCGGGGTTTGACTAGTTAAACCCCGATTTCATAAAATTAAATTTCGACCTTTGCCTGATCAACTTGGTCTCTCCTAGGTTTGACTAGTCAAAGGCCGAAACTGTAATTGAATCGTTTATTTCAGAAAGGGGTCAAGTCACAAAAACCTGCTTTTGAGAAAAACAAAAAAAAAACGTGTTTACATTCAACAAAAATTTTATTTATATAAAATAAAAATTCTCACTAATAACCTGTAGTGTTTGTCAAAACGTATTGTATTTTTCAAAAATTTATCTTGTTAATTTGTTTAAGAAAAAAATAAATAATTTTTTGCACTTGGCCCCTTTCTGAAATAAAGTTGGTGTTTATATTCAACAAAAATTTTATTTATATAAAATAAAAATTCTCACTAATAACCTGTAGTGTTTGTCAAAAATTTTTGTATTTTTCAAAAATTCATCTTGTTAATTTGTTTAAGAAAAAACTAAATAATTTTTTGCACTTGGCCCCTTTCTGAAATAAAGTTGGTGGTTACAAAAGTTTTAAGCAAGGAGTCATGCGTTGTTTGGCCCCTTTCTGCACTAAACGCTAATTTCTCTGCGCTGCCAAGGCAACACTATGGCAGCAATTGATTCCTTTCTGCAACAAAACTGTATTTACGTTTAAATTAAAAAATTCCAACAAAAACTCATTTTGTCAAAATTAGTCACTTGACCCCTTTCTGAAATAAACGATTCAATTTATTTCGGGCTTTGACTAAGACCGTCAGTCAGACCTGAGGTTTGCCTAGTCAAACCTAGGAGTGCCTGAAATTCGGGCTTTGACTATAATATATGTGTTATAGTCAAAGCCCGAATTTCAGGCACTCCTAGATTTGACTAGGCAAGCCTCAGGTCTGACTGACGGTCTTAGTCAAAGCCCGAAATAAATTACAGTTTCGGCCTTTGACTAGTCAAACCTAGGAGAGACTAAGTTGGTCAGGCAAAGGTCGAAATTTAATTTTATGAAATCGGGGTTTGACTAGTCAAACCTCGATCAGCTATTAAAATGTCGTTATTTGTCAGATTAAGTTTAATAAAATGTCATTATTTAATTTCAATGTTAATTATTTTCATATTGTCGTAATTAAAAAAAATTAGTGTGTATTCTCACATGTTGAGGCATTATGGCATTTAGAATTGCACAATACCTTAGACCTTTTACACTTTCATAATTTTGAAGAGCATTTCTTATTGCTGTTTCTTACTGTTTATTGTTCCGTATTTCTTACCAGCTCTATATAAATCGTCAATTGTTTTATCTTGTATGATACCCAAAATATGTCGAACAACTCATTTGGCTCTATCAAAACTGGAGATAGGAATTGTTACATTTTTCCGATTAAAATTGGAGGAAATCTTTTTTCACTTGATTGTTTCATAGCATTAGAATGAGCGTGAGGACCTTAAATCGCCTTTCCTTTATTTATTTTAATCTTTTTGTTTGTGCACAACTCATGCATTTTATTATTCTAATTGGGAAATAAGCCACAATTTACCTTGAAAAATGATTTTATTAACGTTTCGACTTCCTCTTCGGACGTCGTTGTCAAAATACAAAATATTAATAAATTAAACAAACATGTTGCAAACATTCATATCGGCCATTCCGACATATATTATACATTTTAAAATAAAAGACTTTGAAATGCTATTGCCAATATTTACGAGTTGCGTTCCTGGGACGACTTTATTGAAAGATAGTTCGTTCGATTACATGAAATCATTTTAACTCAAGAATATCGGTCAAAAAAATCATAACATGTGATCTGTCTCTAAAAAGACAACCACATGCAATGGTGACAGTATAATTCTCGTGTTAGTGATTCCACAGTAAATCACTCGGAAAAAACAGGAAAAAACCTCATGATAGTATCCCGACATTGTAAGTATCTGGTCTTACATTCAGTTTACTCTCAAAACTAACACCAAATTACGATTTTAAAATACGTGGGTAAGTTATTTTAAGTTATAATTATTATTAATAATACATATTGTTCGTCCGCTATAAACTTTCCCATGCGTTACGATTTAGTTTCAAACAAATTAAGTCAAAACATAAAGTGAAACGAACGTCGATGTGTATATCTACATTTTGTATACTGTATACTACATACTACACATATCGGCGTACGTTTCACTTTATGTTTTGACTTAATTTGTTTGAAAATGAATCGTGACGCATGGGAAAAGTTATAGCGAACGAACCATAGATATATAAATAATACTAAATTATAAATTATGTACTATCCTTGATATATGTTATTGTCTTACTAATGGTATTTTCTTTCTATTCACTTCCTCTTTTAGTATGGGTAACCACATCCTAATGCATTCTACCGGGAAATTTGCGACACAATTAGTTTCATTTAGCATAATTAGAGCCGCTTCTGTGATTGTTCTCTTTTTACTATAACAATAACTATCCCCAGCTTTGATAAAGCCAAAGGAGATGCTCGAAATATTTTGGGTATCATACAAGATAAAACAATTGACGGTTTATATAATATAGAGTTGGTACGAAATACGGATCAATAAACACACTTTTTCAAGAAATGAAATAAGAGAATGCAAAGAGAATTTTTTTAATTTCGAAGATTTTCCAGACGTTAAGCTGTCTCTAAGAGAAATTAGTACAGAAGATTCTAAATTTAAAGGACAAGGCTTTATAAAATGCTGGTGCAGTAATAAATGTGCAACTCTAAATGCCATAATGCCTCAACATGTGAGAATAAACACTACTTTCTTATTTTAATTACAATATAAAAATAATAAATATTAAAATTAAAAAATGACGTTTTATTAAACCTAATCTAACAAATTACGACATTTTAATAGCTAGTCTATGACTAGTCAAACCCCAATTTAATAAAATTAAATTTCGACCTTTGCCTGATCAACTTAGTCTTTCCTAGGTTTGACTAGTTAAAGGCCTAAACTGTAATTTATTTCAGGCTTTGATTAAGACCGTCAGGCAGACCTGAGGATTACCTAGTCAAACCTAGGAGTGCCTGAAATTCGGGCTTTGACTATAACATATGTACTAAAATCGTCGTGAATAACTTTGTTGCGACGGCGTCTCCTTGTCGTATTCCTGACTCTTTACAGAATTTATTTGTTTCTTATTCAGATAGTCTTACACTAGCCATTGTATTTTGGTAGATATGTTTGATTATGTTAGTATAACAATGGTCTATTCGGCATTCTGTCAATCCTTGTAACCCTATCTGCTGGTTATGGTAAGCGCTGTTTCACATTATAAGAATTTCGACCGTGCGATGGTTAAAATCTACATAGTGGCTCGAAATATTTCTTCCTTCACCGCTTGAAACGTTCGGCGAAGGGAGAAAGAAGCCATACGATTGCTATGTAAATTTTAACCATCGTACGGTCAAAATTCTTATAATGTGAAACGCGCTAACGAATGCTTTCTCATAGTCCACGAATATCAGTGCCAATGGATTGTTGTATTCTGCAGACTTCTCTATTAAGTTCTTTATTACTAGCAAGTGGTCGTTAGTGCTATATTCCGATCTAAATCCAGCTTGTTATCTAGGCTGATAGAAGTCTAACTTCTTTTTTTGATAATTTTTGTGAAACATTTATACATGTCTATAGCAAACTGATAGGGCGGTCGTTTTTAGATCTGTTATGTCACCTTTCTTGTGTAATAAAACAATGACTGCATTGTTTCATCGAGAAAGGGTTTTCCCTCATGGTAGATGTATTCGGTAAAAAGTTTCAACCTTGTTTGATCGTCTCAATCACTATTCCGGTATCGCCAGGGGATCTGATTTTTTATTTCTGAAAGTGTCTTTTTACTTAGTATGGTGTTATTTCTGGCAATAATTCGGATCCCTGGTTTGTGATTTTGGGCCGTGGCTGATCTTGTCTTACCTTGGTGCTCTCATATATTTCGTGATAAAAGGATTCGACAACATGAGTATTTAGGTTCTATCCCTAGCAATATTTTCAACTTTTTTTCTTATTCTGTACATATTTTATGTACATATATTATGGTATTAGTATAGTGAGCCTTATTTTGTAATATGTGAATTCAGGAAAAATCTGAATTTTTCTCAAAAATTTTAAGGAAAGGGAAAAATGGAAAGGAACTTCTTCGCGTTAAAAATCTTACGCCTTTTATACTGTTCTCGAACGATAATTAAATGGAACAGGGATTATTGCTAAGGAATAAAGGGTAACGATTTTCCCCGATTTACTTCCATCAAAGAAATCGTATCCCAAGATTCCTACCTTAAGGACTTCCCCCTAAGTTAGTCTATTGTCGTCTCCACTAAAAGGCTTTAATACTTAGTTTTTTTTTCAATTTTTTTTAGTTGTACCAAATATCAGTCATTTGATCTAGTTTCTATTGTACATCATCAATAATAACTCGAATATTCGTTCTTAAATCGCAGTCAGTCTAATTTTTCCAGTACATTAATTACACCAACCTTGAAGAGATTCGTAAAATTTACATTGCGAGTAAAAAACGCAGAAAAAAACAACGAGATAATTACCACAGATACATAAAGCACCAGGTTAACGAGGAGCTAAAACGTAAAAGTCATTATACATATACAAAATGGTACGAAATACATTCGTATTATTTATTAAAGAATAATGACAAGAAGCGTGAAAGTAGGTCTGCTATTTCGATGGGTTTTGCCTAGGGAAAATTTGCAACTGCCAATTAGAAATTTACAATCGGTTACAGTATACGCACATCAAAATATAAGAAAAATACGGAAATTACAGATTTCTTTAGCCTTACAGCTTTACAGTTTTCTAAAAAACGAAATCTTCAACAAAAGGCTTTGACGCATATATATCTACATCTTCTACAAAACAATAAATATCGTTCAAATGAATAAAGTGTTTTATCCAAATTTTTAGTTATAAATAAAATGGAATGGGATCAAATGGCAATTAAACAAAGATCGCTTCAAAGTATAAAGGGCCTAGCCGGGTAAGATGGTGAAAAGTGCCCCCAACTCAATTTAAATTCCATATAGGTCAATTTTTAGCACATATAGAGGAACTCACTTTCTGAAATTTTTAGCCCCCTAGGTGGTCACGTGACCCCCCTAGAGCCTAATTAGGCTTTTTATGTTTTTATTTTTTATCTCAGCAGCGTCAAGAGCTAGCCAAAAACTTTATTTAAAAAAGTTGTAACTTTCAAAAATATCTATATGAAAAATTTTTTTTTACTTTTGGCGGGAAATTCGAATTTTTAGAACAATTTTAAACTTTTAAATAACTCTGAAAAAAACTAAGACACTCGTTTTTACGAAAATCAAATATAACGTGTATTTTTGCACAATCTTTCACTCTGAATTTTTTCAGATTTTTAAAATTGGTGAAACGTACCTTTAAAAATAAAAAAACCGCATTTTTTCGGTTTTTTTTTTTTTTCGTTTTTTGATACAATTTTATACATATTATTCAAAAAAGGTAACACCGTCACTAGAATAGGTAAAAAACTGAAAAATAATTGGGGTTTGCTTTATAAAATTTTTTTGTAACGCCATCCATTTTCAAGATACAGGGCGTTGAAGAAAACAAAATTTTACACATTTTTTACGATTTTGCTGAAACTACTGGCAACATTGTAATAAAACTTGGGGGGTTTTAAGAGGTAGTTATTATGCATGTTTTGACATACAATTAAGGATTTGATATTCATCATTGGCGCGCATAGGGGTAATGGTCTGAACTTTTTAAAGAATAAAGATAGTACGCCACTGACATATTTCAAATTAACAATCGTTTTTGAATTCCTCGTTCAATTTGTGACAAAAATCTATCTTCTTATTTTTTCATACGACGCGCCATTTTTATTCAAAAAATAAAAGATCTTAATCCTTACAAAGCATTCGAACTTCTAGTAGTTTCTACATCTACATAATATAATAGTACATAAACTCGTACATCCATTATAAAAATTAATTCAAATACTTTGGAAGCCTTAAGATATTTTATTTTTTGCAACAAAACGGGGCGTGGTATGAAAAAATGGGAAGATATATTTTTTGTCACAAATGGAACGAGGAATTCAAAAATGATTGTTAATTTGAAATATGTCAGTGGCGTACCATCTTTTCTTCTTTAAAAAGTTCAGACCATTACCCGTATGCGCGCCAATGATGAATATAAAATTCTTAATTGTATGTCAAAAAATGCACAACAACTACCTCTTAAAACCTGCAAAATTTTATTGCAATGTTGCCAGTAGTTTCGGCAAAATCGTAAAAAATGTGTAAAATTTTGTTTTCTTCAACGCCCTGTATCTTGAAAATGGATGGCGTTACAAAAAAATTTTATTAAGCAAACCCCAATTATTTTTCATTTTTTTACCTATTCTAGCGACGGTGTTACCTTTTTTGAAAAATATGTATAAAATTGTATCAAAAAACGAAAAAAAAACCGAAAAAATGCGGTTTTTTATTTTTAAAGGTACGTTTCACCAAATTTAAAAATTTGAAAAAATTCAGGGTGAAAGATTGTGTAAAAATATACATTATAATTGATTTTCGTAAAAACGAATGTCTTAGTTTTTTTTAGAGTTATTTAAAAGTTTAAAATTGTTCTGAAGATTCGAATTTCCCGCCAAAAAATTAAAAAAAAAAAATTTCATATAGATCTTTTTGAAAACTACAACTTTTTTAAATAAAGTTTTTAGCTAGCTCTTGACGCGGCTGAGATAAAAAATAAAAACATAAAAAGCCTAATTAGGCTCTAGGGGAGTCACGTGACCACCTAGGGGGCTAAAAATTTCAGAAAGTGAGTTGCTCTATATGTGCTAAAAAGTGACCTATATGGAATTTAAATTGAGTTGGGGGCACTTTTCACCATCTTACCCGGCTAGGCCGTTTGGGAAAATGATATTTTATAATACCTATAACTGAATAATTGAACTATTTAGATTACAATAGTACATTATAAAAATTTCCCAAAAGTGTGAAACTACGTATGGCACGTACCTAATAATTTTCTCTTCTTTATAGTAGGTATAATTTCAAGTTCAATATTCAGTGCCCAGCACTACCTGATTTGTGACTCTATCTGCGCCTCTCTCTTCTGATGGAGTTCCTTATTTAGTGTCCAGTTTTACACACCGTATAATGTGTAAAGGAAACACATAACACTTAACCATTTTGAATATTAAGAGCATACAGTAGCGATCAACAGGTAGCAACAAACGCGGTCCAAGATTCCGGCTATAATTGAAGGAGTCGGGGCAATAAGGGACCTAAGCCTCATTTGAAAAGTTTTAAGTAAATCACGTTTAAAGTTTTTGACAAAATCCTGAAACCACATTTTATATTTTATAATGTTTACCTTAATTCCTTACATGCATAATAAATTCTTAAATATATTTTTTCAAAGACAGATACAAAATGACACTGAATTTTTTTGAGAAAAAATTTATTAAACAAATAAATGTGGCTTATGACTTTTTTGAAAATAACAAAATGAACCATTCTAAAATCAAGAATATACCTACAATATTATTTTTTATTAAAAAAAATCGGTTTCATCATCCCTGTCTACTTCCTCTGTTTCATCAACTTGGTTATAGCCTTGTTCAATGTTACTTGTACTGATTCCAATAATACTGAGATAAAACTGCTGGATTGTGAGAGGAATATATTGTAAAAGTTTCTTATATCCTGAATTTTTTTGATGTTCAGTATTATTGGTTGTCACCAAACTTTACAACCCTCTTACCAACATTTACTTCATCAAACGCTCCATTTATGGTGTGTTTAATGAATATGGAATTTGGGTGTTCGCTATCGAACCAAGAAGAGACCAAGCCACCTATTAAATAAAATACGTTTTTGGTCTTAAAACGTGTTATTAACAAACGAATTTAAATAGAATATTAGTGTTAATGGCTCTTTATCAATAAAAAAATTTAAAACATTTGGGGCTGCGTTTTACTAAAAAAGTAAATTTAATGTTATTATAACTTATTAAGACACAAGCCACATAACCTACAGCAAGAAGGTCTCAAGCTACTAAAATGTTTTCTTACCTTTTTCGGAGAAGATTCATAACTTTCATTGGAAATCGTATGCTTAGAATATTCTCGATCCTTTACAGAATCGTCAGAGTCAAAATCCGAACCAGAACTGCTGTATTTTTCCTTATAAAATAATTGTTTTTCTTTCAACACTCTCCGATCATGTGTCGCCATGTTGATTTTACTGTGGCTTATGACGTTCTTGCTTAAAAATTCTCCATGATTTTTCAAGTCGGCAACAAGGTCATCATAGCCTGGTGGCCAAAATAAATTTTATTGTCCAATAGCCGTAAAACTTCGTTGGTGGCTTGAGACCATTGTTACAGGGCCCGTTTTACTAAAATCTTCAAATTTCAAAAAATGTGGCTTAGGTCCCTTATTGCCCCGAGCCCTTCAACTTTGAATATTTTGTCGAGATATTTGGCACATATATTCGTAATATAATAAAGAATGGCGGTACAGAGTCCAATTGCAAAAATATGTTAGTATGTGGAAATTACCCTATAACTAAATAAAATAATGCAAAAAGGAGCCTGTAGCGCCATTAAGAAAGACAATAAAATACACTTTCTTCAAATAAACTTTTTTATCCCATGCCTAGATTTTGTGTCACATTGGAACTACTAAAAATCGATTTTCTATAACAAGAAATCGAACGTGACTGACTCGGCAACATTTCGCGCATATGTGTATAAAAATTATTGTTTTTGATAGTATTAAATGTCACTGTCAGTGTCGAATTACCGACGCACTGTTGCCTCACTATTGAAAGTTCGCAGAACTTTCGAAAAACAAGAATATTGATGACGAGCTACTGTTTACTCTGAAAGAAAGTTTTTCTAGTAAATAAAAATGTTAGTGGCTCACTTGCACTAATAACACACATATAAAAATAATGCATTATTATATTGCATCGACCTACATTTGCCACATAATTGAACATAATTTTTATCAGCGGTTGTAATTAGATTTCTTACCTTACTGGTTAGCTTCACAGTAAATAATATCGTTTATGGAGATATAAAGATTCAACATAATTACGTATACATAGATATTACCATCAGTAATAAAATTTTGTATGGGTACGTATGTAAGATTTTAATTGACATTTATGATTGACGTGTGATTTGTGGGGTTTTAAATACTGAAGTATTGAAATAGTCCGTTCTTTAACGGTAAAATATTGCAAAACCTCTAAATTTTAAAGATTGACATCCGCTTGGATTGACATGAAATTTGGCATACACATAGCTAACAAATGGGACATCATCGGCCTCAGCGAAATCAGACGAAGAGGAGAAGCCCAAATTACTCTTAAATCGGGACATTTATTTCATTTTAGAGGAGAAGAAGACACTTCACACGGTGGAGTAGGATTTATTATACATAGAAAACACACCCAAAATATAACTAAAATTAACAGCATAAGTCCCAGGATTGTATACCTCATCTTCAAACTAAATGCAAGATATAACCTTAAGATAATCCAGGCATATGCTCCAACGACAAGCCACTCCGATGAAGAAATTGAAAAATTTTATGATGACCTAGAAACAGCATTACATACTACACCAGCATATTATACAATAATTATGGGCGACTTTAATGCGAAAATTGGCTTCAAACAAGATGATGCAGAAGTAGCAATGGGCAAGTATGGGTATGGCGACAGAAATGAACGAGGACAAAAACTGCTTAATTTCTTACACCAGGAAAATTTATCCATGATGAACTCTTTTTTCGATAAAAAGCCTCAGCGTAAATGGACATGGATAAGCCCAGATGGCAGTGTCAAAAATGAGATAGATTTTATCATAACAAACAGAAAAGAAATCATTAAAGACATTGAAATACTTAACAAATTTTCGGTAGGAAGCGACCACAGATTAATCCGAGCAAAGATACGATTAAATGTCAATTTCGAAAGAACCAAGATGATCTTCAAAACACGAAAGACGAAATGGATTCCCCCAGGAAACAACAACCTCTATGAAGATGTACTAACCAGACGTATACAAGACCTTGAAAACGACATAGAAGACATTGAACAAGCAAATAATGTCATAACGAAAGCACTAAAAGAAACAGAAAGGGAGTGCTGCCCGACTGTCGTGACCCATAAAGAAAATTTAAGCCAAGATACCAAAGAGTTAATAAGTAAAAGAAGACAATTGACGGAAAAATACGACTCCAACTACACAACACTGAAGAAATTAAATAAAGATATCCACCGATCAATCCGAAAAGACATAAGAGAAAACAACACAAGAGAAATAACTCACATAATTCAAGAAAACAAAGGTTTAAAAGTTTTGAGGCGTAATACGAATAACATCGGTAACAAAAATATGTACAAAATCAGAAACAAAGATGGCAACATTGCCACGGATAAAGCCGAAATCCTCAAGGTTGTCGAATCGTTTTATCGCGAAATGTATGAGAGCACCAACGAAAGGCAAGATCAGCCCCTGCCCAAAATCACAAACCAGGGATCAGAATTAATGCCAGAAGTAACACCACATGAAGTTAAAAAGGCACTTTCAGAAATGAAAAATAATAAATCCCCTGGCGATGACGGAATAGTAATCGAAGCAATCAAACAAGGTGGAAATAAAATTATCCAGGCTTTGGCCAAACTTTTCACCCAATGCATTTACCAAGGAAAAACTCCTTCTCAATGGAACAATGCAGTCATTGTTTTATTACACAAAAAGGGTGACATAACAGATCTGAAAAACTACCGTCCTATCAGTTTGCTATCACACATATATAAACTTTTCACAAAAATTATCAAAAAAAGACTGGAGGCTAAGTTAGACTTCTATCAACCTAGAGAACAAGCTGGATTTAGATCTGGATATAGCACTAACGACCACTTACTGGTAATAAAAAATCTAATAGAGAAGTCTGCGGAATACAACAAACCATTGGCACTGATATTCGTGGACTACGAGAAAGCATTTGATACCATAAGCCAGCAGAAAATGTTAAAAGCATTGACAGAATGCCGAATAGACCATCGCTACATTAACATGATCAAATATATCTACCAAACGGCAACGGCTAGCGTAAGACTGTCTGAACAACAAACAAATACATTCTGTATACAGCGAGGAGTACGGCAGGGAGACACCATCTCACCAAAGCTGTTCACAACCCTTTTAGAACACACATTTAAGAAGGCAGATCTAAACGAATATGGTATCAATATAAATGGAGAGAAGCTCAGTCATTTGAGATTCGCAGATGACATTGTCCTTATAGCCGATCGTATGGATGATGCAATAATAATGTTGAACAAATTATATTACGCTTCCTTAGAGGTCGGACTAAAGATTAATATCAACAAGACGCAAATAATGACTAATCTGGTGCTAAATCGTAATATTGTTGTTGATGGAATGGATATTGAGCAGACTGCATCTTATAAGTACTTAGGACATGAAATTCGGTTGGGACGAGATAACCAGACGTGCGAACTCCCACGTCGCATAGGATTAGCCTGGGCAGCGTTTGGTAAACTTAACTATGTATTTAAATCGGACTTGCCCATATGCCTCAAAAGGAAAATCTTTGACCAATGTGTGTTGCCTGTACTCACTTATGGAGCCGAAACATTAACACTAACAAAAAAGGTAGTGAACAAGATTCGCGTAACTCAGAGGGCTATGGAGCGCCAGATGTTGGGTGTCTCCCTGAGAGACCGAATCCCAAACGAAGAAATACGCCGTAGAACAAAAACAACAGACGCTGTCGAAAAAATCGCGTCGCTTAAGTGGAATTGGGCAGGACACGTCGCCAGATTGCCAGACAACCGATGGACAAAACGTATTGTCGAGTGGAGGCCGCGAGAAGAAGCACTACGGAGCAGAGGACGCCCACTAACCAGATGGGCCGATGATTTGAAACATGTTGTCGGTAACTGGATGCAAGCCGCACAAAATAGAGATGAATGGAAAGAGCTGAGGGAGACCTATGTCCAGCAGTGGACGCGTACGGGTTGATGATGATAGCTAACAAGTCAAAGAGAAAAAGTGATATTGTGCCGATATGTGCTTCTGCCCTGGGGGTGGTTTTCACCCCCTCTTTGGGGTGAAAAAATATTCGTCCAAAGAAAGTCAGGAAATAGATAAACTGGCTAATTTTAAGTAATTTTTCTTCTATAGAGCTTTTTCACTAAGTCAATACTTTTCGAGTTATTTGGCAGTGAATATGTTCATTTTTTCAACAAAATAACCACGCTTTTAGACGTTTTTCGTAAATAACTTAAATAGTAAGTATTTTGTCGAAAAAACATTCTTAGCGAAAATATAGCCTGTAAAAAATTTAAAAAAATGGTGTATATATCACGTCTCTACACCTGGTAGAAGCAGAGTTATAGCTAATGAAAAATAGGTTCATATTCGTCAAATTCCAAATGGAATAATTTAACGTGAAATAACCACAAATTAAGCACATTTCGGGGAAAATTCATTACAACTTATTTAAAGTGTTTAAAAAAGCTTCATTTTTGTTTTATAAAAAAAATTCTAACATCACAATTAAACAAGTTTCGCTCAAAATAAAGTTAGTCCCTTTTGGTTTTGGTAAAAAAATCGAGAAAATCACCCCCTAATTAGTTTCTTAAATGAACTTAATCGTTACGAGTTCACAAGTTTCTTGACTCGTGTATATATTGTTTATACGATCTGTAAGTTTCATCGGTTCAAAGTCCTTATTATTGAAAGGGCTGTAGTTAAAAGGGGTTGATCGAGTCACTGATCACGAATGTATGCCCATTTAAAAACACCAAATCTTAATAAATTTTTGTCTAACAGAAAAACAAAAAAATACGTGATATTCAGAAAAGCAAATCTGTTTTTTTTTGTTTTTCGAGATTTTTGGTATCTCTAACAATTTTAAAGTTATTTTGAAAAAAAGCATATTTTTCAAAATTTAAATTTTTAAAAATTTTACTCTGAAACCAAATTTTTTCAAAAATAATCACTTTGAATCGATAAAACTTACAGATCATATAAACACAACATATATGTAAAATAATTTGTGGAGCGGTAACGATTAATTTCATTTAAGTTGCTAATTAGGGGGTGGTCATCCCGATTTTTTTTTGCAAAAACAAAAGGAACCAATTTTATTTTGAGCGTAACTTGCTTAAATTTAATGCTAGAAACTTTTTGTAAAAACAGGAATAAAGCTTCTTTTAACACTTTAAAAAAGTTATATTGGGTTTTTTCCCAAAAAGTGCTTAATTTTTTGGATATTTCAAGTCCAAATATTCTATTTAAAATTTGGTGAATCTGAATCTATTTATCATTGGCTATAACTCTGATTCTACGAGATCCAGAGACCTAACGCGTACACCATATTTTTTTACTTTTTTATATGCAATATTTTTGCTAGGAACGTTTTTTTCGAAAAAATACTTACTTTTTGAGTTATTTGCGAAAAACCATCTAAAAATGTGGTTATTTTGTTAAAAAATGAACATATTTTCTCGCAAATAACTCGAAAAGTGTTGACTTGGCGAAAAAGCTCTATAGACCAAAAGTTACTTAAAATTAGTCAGTTTACCCATTTCCGGACTTATTTTGGACATATATTCTTTCACCCCCAATAGGGGGTGAAAGTCACCCCCAGGGCAAAAGCACACATCGGCACAATATCACTTTTTTTCTTTGACATGTAAGCTATACGTATGCCTAATTTCATGTCAATCCAAGCAGTTCTTTAAAATTTAGAGCAAAAACCGTGAAAGAATGGACTAAAAGTAATAATAAATAATATGAGTAAATCCGTAAGAAAATTAAAATAAATGGTTCGTATCCAACTAATAGGCGAAAATATAAGCACTAAAATTGCCTAAACCTCTTCAAGTTTTTTAAAGTAAGACGGATCATTATGAAACCTTTTGAAAGTGTTCAAAAAATAAAAATTCACAACTCGGTGACTAATCATGGAAATTATTTCAATTTTCATACTCGGGGCTTTTTGAGGCCGCTGAACACAAATATCGGGTGCGAAACTTTAAAGATCATAATTTTTGAACCATCACCTTTTTATTTTTGTCCTCTTTCTCCACACCAATTTTCATATCTTTAAAATACTTATAACATATTATATTATAACCTTATTATAATAAAAACTATCGATATTACGAGTGAAAATTGCCAAAAATAGCAAAATTCCAATCAAAAATTAGGTTGTAGAAAATCTAATCTCAAAGTTCAGAATCGGTAGACGTTAAAAAAATGCATTTTCTCGGCTTCCCATGGAGCAATTTTCTTCATTCATTTTTTGTTTCCAAGTAACTCGAGTAGAGCCATCTAACTAATGCATTATGAAATATCAAGCTTGCTTTTATTTTGTTTTGTTTTATTTTGATAATAGATTAATTTATTTATAAGAAAAGAAAACTACATATTTTTTCCAGTTGTAGACTTTTTTTAGATAAACTTACTACAAGTGTACCGTTTAACGTTAAAAACGCAAATATTCTCATTTGAAAGCTGTATAATTATTTAAACAATATTTATTTATACAAATTAAAATTTTTTGTTATAATAAATAAATTAATTTATTATAACAAAACAAAAGCAATTTTGACATTTAATAATGCGTTAGTTAGATGGCTCTACTCGAGTTACTTGGGAACAAAAAAAGAATGAAGAAAATTGCTCCATGGTAAGCCGAGAAAATGCATTTTTTTAACATATACCGATTTTGAACTTAGAGATTTTTTTTTGAACTTTGAGAATTTTCTCCAACCTAATTTTTGATTGGAATTTTTGGTAATTTTCACTCGTAATATCGATAGTTTTTATTATAATAATATATGTTATGAGTATCTCAGGAACCACTCATCACAATTAAAAGTTTTTTCTTTTAAAAGAAGCGTCCTGCCACTTTTTTTCCAATACCGTCTTCATGATTTAATTTAATTTAATATTTCCCCAGATATTATATTTGTTTTTGAGCCAAAAAATTGTTTATAATTTTTAAATTATTCCTGAGGCCGCTTAAATAGTCCAATTTCAATTCTGTAAAGTACATTAGATAGGTACAGAGTCTTTTTATATAAAAATCATAGTTATTCCTATATGTCGTAATTATTGTGGTTATTATAGCGACCGTAAACGAAAAGAGCTTTTATATTACCAAGTTATTTAATTATTGATAAACAATTACTTATCAAAAATTTTAGTTGAAAATTAAAGATTTTGTTGGAAAAACCCGCAGTTTACGGGGAAAATTTTCGTCGAAGTAAATCGGGAAAAACACGTCTCTATGCAGAATTTAATTACGGTGAATTTTAATTTGGGTGTTTTTGGTGTAAAGGAAAAATCTTTTGAGTTATAGAGCAAAAATTGAAAAGAAAACACGATTTTCGAGCGCCATTTTGTTTATATAAAATATAGCACACTATCTGCGCACTTTGCATACCTATATTATTAATATATACAATCATAAGATTCAATTCCAGCAATAAAATTGCCGGCAAATAACTTTTCCCATAAATGGCCTATTCTCCCATAATCTGCCCAGACTATTATTTATTTCAACTGTTATAGTCCTTTTTGTTTATTATGTTCTTTAACATTTTAGTTTATCTTTTTATTTTCCTAAATTCTTAAAAGGTTTTATCATCGATAATTTTTTTCTCTTCTTCATTTCATATTTCGACAAATTATATTATTTGATTATAGGTACAACAACAAAATACAATAATATTTATCATTAACATGTTCATTAGAATTAACACCATGTAATGTTAACTTTCGAGAAAAACCTCTTTGGCGACAATAATAATTATTTTTTATTTAAAAGAGTTTTATAGCATTTCTCGTAGTTCATTAGATTTGATTACTAATTTGAAACATCTGTCTTGTATGTACGTAAAAGACATTACTTCTTTCTTTTAATGTTCAAGTATTGCAAGGGCGTACGTGGATATACTAAAGACATATAAATATAAGACATCTGTGTTTTATTTATTTCTTATCGTTTATAAAACCTAGGTGGATTAATTAAAGTTTAAATAGAATTTGATTGCATTATAATATAACTTTGGTTTATACAGAACCAAACTTTTATGGATTCGCCATCTATTTTAAACCAATGTTTATTTATTTCTTTTGAAAAAACTTGTTCTCGTTGAGAATAGTAAAGGTTTTCGTTAAAAATAAACAAACAGATAAGACAATCAGATAGCATAGCTCATAAAACATTGTCAGTTTTCAGCATAAGAAAAGACATTTTCATAAAAAAGCAGTTTTCAGCATAAGAAAAAACTAACTTTTACGTTCAAAAACGAAAATATGCCTTATGTGTGGTTAACGAACGTGCCAAAGAAAAAGATTATTGGTCTTGTGGATCAACGAATGTCTTAGAGGAATATAGCTGTAGTGGTAGGCGTAACACAGTTCTTTATGTCAAAAACCTATGCCAGGTGTCAGGAATTACGAAAGCTTAAAAGTAGAGTAAGGCAAAGTCGCCAGAAAGTAATAACGGCTCACCACGATTGTTACATTGTCCAAGCAGCTAGACGAGATCTAAAAATTTCTCACCTATATATCTCCAAAGGCAGCTCTTGGAAGCTACAGGTGCAATTGTTTCGGATGAAACGAAAAGCAACGGAGTTTCGTGCCCAAGGAGTATAGCAGGAGACAAGTACGTGTTCCCGAGTTATCCAGGTATCACTAGATTGATCGCCTCAATTGGCGTTTTCAACACTAAAATTTGAAAATTGGGAATTGGAATAAGTGCTATTTTCAGACCAAATCAGGATTTGCGTAAAATCAGATGACTGAAGAATTCGCGTACATAGAGGGCGAAAAAGACAAGCAAGAACGGACACTACCAGATCTATTCACAGATATAAAGGTGGATGTTCTAGGAAGGCATGATGATCGTTTATTGTTCATATAACTAACTTTAACAGCTCGTAGGTATGTTCATTTGTTTCTAGAAACCGTACTTAGGCTCATGGGAGAAAATTCAATTTTAATGCATGATAATGCACCTCCACATACCAGCAGAGTGACTATATACTTCATTGAAGCGGAAGATATTACTGTTTTGGAGTGGCCGGCTTGCTCACAAACCTATAGGGCATCCATGGAGTATGCTTAAAAGAAAATTAGAGCTCGCCGAGATAATCCACAAAACACCGTAAGGCTAATATAAGCTGCTCTTGAAAAATGGGACAACCTACCACAACAAAATGTTGACAATTTGATTAGAAGCATACCCACGAAAATGCAAGCTTGCATAAAATAAGGAGTAGGGGTGGTAACAGTGACTACTAAAAAAAACGTAAATAAATAAAAATAATTTAAACAATATTCCTTTTACGTTGGAAATTTTGCGTGCTATTGACTTTAACCCTTTCGTTTACAAATTAAATTTCTTTAAGCTAAATTTTTCTTTTTATGTCTGAAATTTGTAACATAGCAAGAATGATTTTTTTGCAAATATTCAACGAAAACTTTTCGTTTATAAATTCGCAAAGTCTGTGTGCTATTGCGTTGCCGTTCCTGCAATACTTAGAGCAGATTTGTCGATGGATTCTTATGTAGTTTTGTCTTCTGAATCCAAATCTGAAAATGGCATTTCGATATCTCTAACTGTCTTCAAGATAATCGACCTCAAAATCTAAAAGGTGACGTCATAATCCTTTTATTTTCTGCCGACACATTAAACGTCAGCTGAAATCGTTGCTAGTTAAGTAGGCTAGTTTTTTTTTAATCTAAATTTGTTATTTACATTATTTGGGTTTGACACTTCGTGAACGTCAAACTAAATTTTAAATAAAGTAATAATAAAATATCAATGACATTGGATAGTGAATTTAATTATTCTATAAAATAAATATAATATTCAAAAATACAATTTGAGTATATTTTGAAAGCAATACTTTATTAACATTATAATATATAACAGGAACGCAACTCATAAATATTGGCAATATCATTTTAAAATCTTCTACTTTAAAATGTATAATACATGTCTTAATTGCCGATATAAATGAGCCAGAATAAATAAATTATTAGAAGAATTTTTTACTAAGCAATAACATTTTTGTTTATTTAGTATTATTTTGTATTTTGACAACGACACCTGAATTGGGCGTCGAAACGTTAATAAATTCATTTTTTTAATAAAATTTTGGCTTATTTCCCATTTAAAATAGTTCATTACTTTATTAACAATTTTAAAAAGTAAATTAAATTGGAAAAGACTGTAAGACTTGTACACACTTCTAAATAGGTCAAAACGGCAAACAGGTGTATGTTTTCAAAAAACTTTTGATAGTGTGTAAAAAATATATTTTATATCAGCTAAGTACTTTCAACACATAACGTGCCATCATCAGAGCTTCGTCCTCTTAAAATACCTTCATAGAAGAGCAATTGCTTAACAACACAACAAAAAACATGAATACTGGGCAAAAGCCACAGATATAGGGTAATAACCCTTTACAGTGAATAGAATCACATCTAAATTCTTTTATTAATTTATAAAGACTTAATAAAAGAATTTAGATGTGATTCTATTCACTGTAAAGGGTTATTACCCTATATCTGTGGCTTTTGCCCAGTATTCATGTTTTTTGTTGTGTTGTTAAGCAATTGCTCTTCTATGAAGGTATTTTAAGAGGACGAAGCTCTGATAATGGCACGTTATGTGTTGAAAGTACTTAGCTGATATAAAATATATTTTTTACACACTATCAAAAGTTTTTTGAAAACATACACCTGTTTGCCGTTTTGACCAATTTTAAAAAGGTTTATACGAGTATACGGCCTCGCCTTTAATGGGAGTACCTAATGGTAAATGGACTGTTCCATTTGTTATGAAATGAAAATTGTTATTATAGTCGGTTAGCTAAACTCAGACACAACTGGCTAGTTATTTTGATTTTAGTAGGTAATTTTTTTGTTTTTTGCCAATTTTGCCAAAATTGGCAAGATTACTAATTATTTAGTAATTATTAACTATTTCGCTAAATTGGTAAAATTACTGACTAAAATCACTAGCCAGTTGTGTTTAAGTTTAGGGAACCGACTATTTGAAATGTTGTTTGGAATAAAAAATTATGGTCTGATATGTGCAATTACATCCTTCTAATGGAAAAAAATATTTGAAGATTTTTCTCAAATTATGGATAACAACAACATTTTCATTTATCACTCTTATTTTTAATTTGACGAAGAAAAGTTATTGTTCATAAAAAGCTCTTCATGGTCTAAGATTTATGGTAAATATGAATTTCGATCAAGAGTAAAGTACCTTTATAGTTCACAACATTTAAATTAGAATGATATAATTGCACATTACAACATAATTTTTAATTCTAACCAACTTTCCATAATAGCAATTTTCCATATTCTGAATTAAAATACGTAAAAAACAAAGTTTTCATTATGATAATGCTCGAATTTTCAGCTTGTTCATATTACATTTTACATATTTTTTAATTATAAAAATGCACAGTTTGGTCATAACAAGATGTCTTGGGGATATCGGGAGAGACATTAGACATATTTTTTAAATACTGACCCAAAACAAAAGCTACAGTTATTAATGTACCAAGTCAGTAAAGTTACTCTTTATCGAAAGAGTCTGATATTACGAGCAGAGGGAGCGAAGCGAGCGAGGCGAATAACAGACGAGTTCGATAAAGAGTATATAAAATTTTATCGCCAACAATTTGATATTGGTTTAAACACTTACTTACAATTTAAAATTTAAGAATTTTTTAAATTGTAGACGTAATAAAAATTTTATGACATTAATGACAGATGACTTTTGCATGATGGCCGCTTTCGAATTTAATCGATATTTTTATCAATATTGAATAATTAGTAAATCGGTCAAGTTTTGATTTATTTTATATGAATATAATTACAAATTACTACAGAATTTCACTTTTTGACATATATTTAATTAACAATGTCATAAATTTTGTATATATTTTTAATAATTAAAGTAAATAAATTGTAAGTTAACTCAAATAAATAGTCGATTACTGCCATCGACCACTTACATTCAATATCGATTAATCTCGGAGGTAAAGTAAAATTCTTCTTTCACTGAGGTCACTTTGTCAATTTGTCACCTGAAGAGGGACTGCGTAAAGTTCGAAACATTGATGCTATAATATACCAAGATTATTTTAAAAATCGACCTGTCCTGTTTTGCTTATGTGCTAAAAATAAATAAGTTAATAACGGGGGTAACACTTATTCCAGCGTACTGTGTAAGTTTGGTTGTGTATATAATAATATTTATGTGTATAAACCAATTATATCGATATATAGGTATTTTCCAATTGTACATAAATAGATTCACCGAGAAGTGGTAATTAATGTCGGGCATACATTCATTATCGCCAACTGATAAAATTGCCCATAACAAAGTTAGAATGTAACACGCACGCATACCTCGCATCGGAATCGGAGGATTTTTCCTTTTTCTTAAAATGGTTACCGATGCGCGATGTCGTGCGGATATTTCGAATAATTAGACTGAGACTGCATAAACAGATCGTGGATTTATATCAACAAATATGTTTTCGTTGTTACTCTTCCTTATTCAGTTTTCATGCTTGTCGTTATCCGATGGCGCGCCTAACCATTCTTCAAATACTGCGAATATTGTTTTACATACATCGACTGCTCGAGTCACATAACCTACGCTATATACACTAGTGGCCAAAATTCTGGAAACTTTATCAAAATTTTAGTTTTGTTAGCAGCATTCATCTCTATGAAACTTGTTGCATTCGATTCGTAAAAGCCTTAGGAAACTTTGTGAACTAATGTGATGATGACGAAATAAAAATTGCATTATTGAATAAGGAAAATGCATTTTCCGAAATGCATTTCGATGTGTTGAAAAATGATAAATTTGTAATTAGGAAGTAATTGACAAAATTACTTCAATATTACTATTCGGAGGTTTTTGGGTCCGCTGAACACGAATATGATGACGCCGATGGCCTCCGAGGTACCAGATGCCTCGGAGACCATCAGAGACATCGGTGCATCGGAGACACCATAATATTGAACTAATTTATGTCAATTATTTCCGAATTACAAATTTATCATTTTTCAACACTTCGAAATGCCTTTTGGAAAATGCATATTCGTTGTTCCATAATGGATTTTCCGAAAGGCATTTCGAAATGTTGAAAAATGATAAATTTGTAATTCGGAAATAATTGACATAAATTAGTTCAATATTATGGTGTCTCCGATGCACCGATGTCTCTGATGGTCTCCGAGGCATCTGGTACCTCGGAGGCCATCGGCATTATCATATTCGTGTTCAGCGAACCCAAAAACCTCCGAGTAGTAATATTAAACTAATTTATGTCAATTATTTCCGAATTACAAATTTATCATTTCCAACACTTCGAAATGCATTTCGGAAAATGCATTTTTCGTTTCCTAAAGCAAAGTTTCCCAAGGCTTTTACGAATCGAATGCAACAAGTTCCATCGAGATGAATGCTGCTAACAAAACTAAAATTTTTGTAAAGTTTCCAGAATTTTGGCCACTAGTGTACATACGTTTATGGTACACCTGGTTCCAAAAAAAACTGATACGACTCTTGAAGCGTATTTTGTAGAAAATTGAGCAGTGTATTTTGAAGGATAAATACTTAATATTTACATACTGTCAATGTCACTGCCAAATCTTAAAATTTGTCAGATAGATTATTCAGTTCCACGGTTATTAGACTTTATTATTAATCTTTATTATTAATACTTTCTTCGCAACGGAGGGTACCTTATCAACTGTATTGTTTTTAAACAATAGATGATAAAATAAAAATATTGACAGTTCAAAAATGTGAACATATTGCATTGTGTGTGGCCTAAGTTTGGGCTGAAAACTGAAATGTATTACATTTTTACAAAATTTTGGAATATGTTTAATTACGTAGACCAATTTTAACAGTTGTTTTCAATACAGATTTCAATCCTCTACAAATAGTTTCTAATGTCATTTGATGTCAAATAATTAGGGAAGCTGGAATTCAACAGTTTAGAATTTTACATTGAGTTAATGCAAAATTGTGACCCATGTCAAAATTCTCAATGTATTTTAATTGTATTCATTTTTTTTTCGAATCCTGAGAAAACTAATAAATATTTTTGAAAAATATAAACTCAAAATGAAAGACTACATTATTATCGAGGGCTGAAAGTCCCTGAAAACTTCTATAATATTTATTTTAATAAGTTACAGGGCTGAATTGAATATTAATTTGTTTTGTTGTATAATCCACGTTTACAATAATTATGTGATCTATTTGATGTAAAAACTATCATTTATATGTTCTTTATAAAATATAGGAATTCAAAATAATATAAACATTTAGACCTTAATAATTATGGTCCAAGAGCTGTGAGACATTTTTGAGTAGGTATTTTAGGCAACCTGAAAATTTTTCAGGTGACTCTTCCATGATAGCCTAATACAAAAATGCCGGTCTGGCTGGAGGGTAGCGGTTATTTTCCCCAAAAATCCCCCCAAAGTTAAAAAAAGGGCAAAAATTGTTATTACAAAAAATATCATTGATGTGACTTTAAAATAAATTTAAATATTCAAATATAAAGAAAATAAACAAGCCAGGCGATTTGAGGGCGATTTTAACTCTGCAAGATACTTGCATGGGCGTCCCAGGATTATTTTCAAGGGATGCATCTGAACTTCAGAAGATTTCATTTGAATCTGTACATACTATTAACGAGTATAAAATATACAACTATACATACATAGCTATGTATATTCCTTACGGACAGGCAAGTGCAATTGTTATTGTGACAGGGTATTTTTTAATATTAAAAATAAATATTCTAAAGACAGGTTTTTTTGGTGAAATTTTCCAACTGCCATGTCATCAAACAAATTACGCGTGCATATCAATGAAAAGCGCTATAGGTAAGCAGAAGTGTGAGAAAGGGCGTATACTGATAGCTGTTTGCGTCCTCTGTTCTAACGGAGCGAGTCTCTTCGCTCGAGAAAAATCACGTGACCTGGCGATACCCATGTTGTTGTGCCTCGAAACGTTAGAGTAACTATTATATACTATAGTTTTTTAAGTAACTTTTTGTTAATTAAAGGAAAATAATACGTACTATACAATAGATTTTGCAAATATGATAGAAAAAGACACATTTATTATTATAAATATATAGGTAGAAAAGTATAAAACTATAAGCTAAATAAATTCGGTGTCCGAATCTTGTACTTCTTCTTCAAACTCCTCATCTGAGCTTAAATATTCATTCTCTTCTTCTTCGTCAGACTCGTCAGTCGAAGCCTGCACAATCACGGGCGCATCTGAAGAAAGACTTGCCATTGGTGAGATGTGGTGTTATCGAATAATGTAAAAAATATCATGGACACAACACATAGCAAACACGGAAACATTAAGAAAGATGAAAAAGGAAAAAGAAATACTCAACACTATGAAGGAAAAAAATGAGCTACTTTGGTCTTATATTAAGAAATAAAAAACCTGATATGATAAGTATTGGTTACATAAGTAAGACTACGTAGCGACTCAATTAATTAATCACTAATTAATTTTTAATTAACTCTAAATGCATATTACAACTATTTACAGATCAGGTAGAAGAGGAATCTGAGTCTCGAGTGGAGTCTGACGAAGAAAAAGAGAACGAATATTTAAGCTCAGATGAGGAGTTTGAAGAAGTACAAGATTCGGACACAGAATTAATTTAGTTTATAGTTTTATACTTTGCTACCTATATATTTATAATAATAAATTTGTCTTTTTCTATCATATTTGCAAAATCTATTATATAGTCCGTATTATTTTCCTTTAATAAAAAAAAAGTTACTTACAACAACATGGGTATCGCCAGGTCGTCACGTGATTTTTCTTGAGCGAACGGACTCGCTCAGTTACAACAGAGGACGCAAAGAGCTATCGGTATACGCTCTTTCTCATACTGGTACTTACCTATAGCGCTTTTCATTTATATGCACGCGTAAATTGTTTGATCACATGGCAGTTGGAAAATTTCACCAAAAAAAACCTGTCTTTTTTAGAATATTTATTTTTAATATTAAAAAATACCCTGTCAAAATAACAATTGCACGTCCCTGTCCGGAAGGAATGTACATAGCTATGCATGTATAGTTGTATATTTTATACTCGTTAATAGTATGTACAGATTCAGATGAAATCTTCTGAAGTTCAGATGCATCCCTGAAAATAATCCTGGGACGCCCATGCAAATATCTTGCAGAGTTAAAATCGCCCTCAAATCGCCTGGCTTGTTTATTTTCTTTATATTTGAATATTTAAATTTACTTTAAAGTCACGTCAATGATATTTTTTGTAATAACAATTTTTACCCTTTTTTAACTTTGGGGGGGATTTTTGGGGAAAATAACCGCTACGCTCCAGCCAGACCGGCATTTTTGTATTAAGCTATCATGGAAAAGTCACCTGAAAAATTTTCAGGTTGCCTAAAATACCTACTCAAAAATGTCTCACAGCTCTTATACTATTAGTACAATTTATGAATTAACATAATATGTAACCAGTTGTTTGTTGTTTGTTTATTTTATTATTTGTCTGTCATAATAAATATAATGTCAGATCAATCAAATACACTGCTCAACATGATCAAATCTTACTAAGAGTCGTATCAGTTTTTTTAGGAACCGGCTGTACATTCCATGTCAAATCACTCAGGCAAAAATTTTTGGATCTCTGATTTGTCTGAAAATTGGTATATAGCTTCTGCGGGACGTAAATATAAGATATTTAAGGTCAAAAAATCTTCTTCTTCTTTTTTTCTCAAAATGTTATTTTATGCGATTTTACAGTGATTTGGTGTTTATTTAAACAAATTGGCATTTTCTGTCGTAAAGTATCAAAGAAAAACATAATATTTTAATAGAAAGGGCTCAAAAATGTCATTATATGGCATTATAACAAGTTATTTTGAATCAAAACAAGTTTTTGATCAAATTTAATAGTGTAAAAAACGTTAAAATACCGTTTTTTACATTTTCCTCCATTCCCAAAATACATCATCATCGATTTGGCTGAAAATTTTCCCACAGATAGCCAAAAGATAGGACTTTAAGTGGTTAGAAGGATTTGAATTATATTACAATACCAAAAAAGTTACATGCAGTAATATCAGACCCAAAAGTATATATTAGTCCAGTCGGGATAGTAGTCCTGTCGCCAGGGGGGTACAACGGCCTCCTGTATTCAGATGGACTTACCCAAGTTTTTTTTATGTATTTTGACCTGTAGAACACGAATTTTTTGGGTAACAGTTGATCCGGATGTCGATAAGTTTGTTATAAACCAAGAAGTTGAGGAATCACATAACAGCGATTTATCGCCAAACAAAACATTTTTTTGTATTTTTTGGGCCATTCTAACTAAAAAATGTTCCTACAAATTTTTTCGTAGGATGCATAGTTTTCGAGATAAACGCGGTTGAACTTTCAAAAAATCGAAAAATTGCAATTTTTGAACCCGAATAACTTTTGATTAAAAAATAAAATAGCAATTCTGCTTACCGCATTTGAAAGTTCAAGTCAAATTATATCGGATTTAATTATTTGTATTGCTAAAAATTTATTATTTTATTGTTAAAAAAAGCTATAAACACCTAGTGCTTTAGTGACGTTTTCAATGATTTCTCATTTAAAATCGAACGAGTAGGTAGAAGAGGTAAAAGTGCAAGCGAGGCTATTTATTTCTACGTCTTCTTCTTTGAGTGCCTCTCCTATCGGAGATTGGATATCATTAGGGCGATTCTAATTTTATTTACTGCTGTTTTGAACAATTCGTTAGTGGTACAGCCAAACCACTCTCTCAAATTTCTCATCCAGGACATTCTTCTACGGCCTAGATTTCTTCGTCCTTGGATTTTTCCTTGCATTATATTTTGTAGGAATGTGTACTTCTGTCCTCTCACAGGTGGCCTAAGTATTCAAGTTTTCTCTTTTTTATACTCCGTAGAACTTCTGGCTCGTTATTTATTCTGCGTATTACTTCTTCATTTGTAATTTTATCCACCCAACTTATTCGTAGTATACGGCGGTAGCACCACATCTCAAAGCTTTCAAGATTTTTAATATTCCTCTGTTTAAGAGTCCATGACTCAACACCGTAGAGCAAAGTACTGAATACATAGCATTTTAACATTCTAGTTCGTAGATGAATACTAATAGCACGATTACAAAATAATTTTTTCATTTTTATAAAAGTAGACCTGGCAATTTCAATACGTCTTTTTATCTCGTGATTTTGGTCACCTGTTTCATTGATAAGGGTTCCCAAGTATTTGTATTCGTTTACTCATCAAGGAGATTGTTCGATGATCTGAACATTGCATTGCCTTAGTTTTCTTCGGTATGGTGACAAACGTAGACAGCAACCATTCTTGCGGTATTATACCAGTACTGTATATTGTATTGAATATATGCAATATTATGGTTACGGATTTATCATTCAAAAGCTTCAGCAGTTCTGTAGGGATTTCATCAGGTCCGTTTGCTTTTCCAGTATTTCTACGTAGCATGCATTAAAACGCATGTATTAGGCACGGGAAACACTATGTGTTTATAGCTTTTTTTAACAATCAAAAAATAAATTTTTAGCAATGCAAATATTCAAAACAGATATAATTTGACTCAAACTTTTAAAGGCGGTAAGCAGAATTGCTATTTTATTTTTTATTCATAGGTTATTCGGGTTCAAAAATTGCAATTTTTCGATTTTTTGAAAGTTCAACCGCGTTTATCTCGAAAACTATGCATCCTACGAAAAAACTTGTAGGAACATTCTTTGGTTAGAATTACCCAAAAAATACAAAAAAAAAAAATGTTTTGTTTTGCGAGAAATCGCTGTTAAGTAATTCCTCAACTTCTTTGTTTATAACAATCTTATCGACATCCGGATCAACTGTTACCCAAAAAATTCGTGTTCTACGGGCCAAAATACATAAAAAAACTTGGGTAAGTCCATCTGAATTAAGTAGGCCGTTGTACCCCCCCTGGCGACAGGACTATAGCATTTGACCTTGAATGCCGAGATGCCCAAAATTTTATTTTTCTGATCTTTAGGGGAGTCAATAGTAGCCTAAATTTAAAATCACGAATGAATTCCTCCGTTACGTTAGCCGCCATCTTGATTTTAAAGGAGAACCCCTGTTTTGCTCAATATCTCCGCCATTTTTAACTTTTCGAAAAAAATGGTAGGAACTGAAATGGTTCCAAATAAATCGTATTTACAATTATTACAATTTCTTTTTAACAATTTTTGTGGTGATGTCGATATTTTCGAGTTAATTTTACTTACATTAGACGCCTATATTTTTGACTATAATATTGCATGTAACTTTTTTGGTATTGTAATATAATTCAAATCCTTTTCACCACTTAAAGTCCTATGTTTTGTCTATCTGTGGGCAAATTTTCAGCCAAATTGATTATGATGTATTTTGGGAATGGAGAAAAATGTAAAAACGGTATTTTAACGTTTTCTACACTATAAAATTTGATCAAAAGCTTGTTTTGAATCAAAGTAACTTGTTATAATGCCATATAATGACATTTTCGAGTCCCTTCTATTAAAATATTATGTTTTTCATTGATACTTTACGATAGAAAATGCAAATTTGTATAAAAAAAGAATGTGTGTGTACTTTGTACGCACGTAAGAAGTTATACTTCTATTATATGATTTCTTAAAAATAAATAGGTATACTTTAAACAGTTTGTTTTAATTTTTTTTAAACACCAAACTAATTTTGTGCTTTCCGCTTTCAAAAAAATTAAAAAAAGTATAGGATTGCACTGGATTCGAACTCACGACCTCTAGATCTCTGGCCGAATTAGTCGAGGCATTGAAGCACAAAAAAAGGCCTTACTGTCGATTTTTGGCGCAGTAAGACGGATTTTAATGCAGTTTGGTGCGTTGGATTCGTGAGAATGTCAGGAAATTTTGTGAACTATTGTAATGAATAAGAAATCTGAAATTGCATTTGTGCATAAGAAAAATTCATTTCAAAAGTGCATTTTGAAGTCAGTAATTATTATAAATTTGCAACTCGGTAAATAGTTGGGCAACATCCCGATTAATTATTTTAATGATTTTTAATTATTTTTAATCATTTTTAAGTCCATATAATAATAGTCTAAGATGTCAATAACCATTAATAATAAATAAAAAAATTTCCTTATGGGGGAATCGAACCAAGTACTAACAAGTCCGTAACTAGATACACATACCGCTAGCCTACGCAGACACTTGCTAGGCAAGGGCGATATTAGGTATAAACAAAAACAAATAGGTAAGTAAAAATTGTAAAGAAAATTACTACATACTTAAATGTATTATAAAATTAATATATTCCTAAATTTTAGAAGAAACATTCGTAAACAGGTATTATTATTCTTCTTCTTCTTCTTCTTTTATATAGGCAGTGCTGCCTGTTTTTCTTCAACGGTGCCTTTCATTCTGCCCCTAAGTTGTCATTCCATCTTTTCCTTGGGCGTCCTATACTTCTCCTGCCTAACGGTGACTTGTCCCTGGCTATTCTTACTATCCTTGATTCAGACATCCTGCTTATGTGCTCATTCCACTCTTCTTTTCTGTTCTTTACCCAGGTATTTATATTGTCTACTCCACATATGCGTCTGATTTCCTCACTTCTTACCCTATCCTGTAGTCCTTTTCCAGCAATCCTTCTTAAGATCTTCATTTCGTTGGTTTCCAGATGTCTTCGTGTTTTGCTTGTATCTGGTCTTGTTTCGGCCGTGTAAGTCATAACTGGCCTAATAACTGACTTATATATTCGGCTTACTTATCGACTGACTTATATATTAATATCTAATAATGTTAATAAATGAAATATAAAAATTTTGACGTTTCACAATTTGACAATTCACTTTTAACTGCAGTGCCTTAAAATTTTTAAAGCACCGGTGCTTTAAAGTAGCATTTTTAACGCTCCTATGGAGTGCTATAAATTGCATTTTTAACACGTTTGTAGAAAAATATATTTAAAAACATTAATATATCTTTTCCACTCCTTTTCTGGACTGATAAATATATAAATTAAAACATTTAGTAACGAACTCCATACTGCCTATGTGCGCATGCGCGCAGATTACTAAAATTTCACCCTCAATGAAATCGCGCCTAAAGAAGTATAACTTCAATAAACACCAAATCACTGTAAAATCGCATAAAATAACATTTTGAGAAAAAAAGAAGAAGAAGATTTTTTGACCTTAAATATCTTATTTTTACGTCCCGCAGAAGCTATATACCAGTTTTCAGAAAAATCGGAGGTCCAAAATTTTTTTTGCTCCAAAATTGAGTGATTTGAAATGGAATGACCCTTATACTTAACTTATTACTTAACTTATTAATATGCTCCAATAAGTTTTCAGTTTAATATTATTTTAAGTATTTTTAAATATTTAATTTTATTAGGTTGAAAACTTTCATTTTCAAATCACTTACCTAATAAAAATGTTTCGACAGGAAAATTAAAATGATTTTTGGGATGATTATTCATCATACTGTTGGCGTATGTTGATTTTCTGAATCTATTCGATAATTCAATAATCCTCTTTGCATTGGCAGAGCTAACAGTATAAAAGGCACACTTAATTTATGCGGTCACCAGTCGTCAGTTACTTCTTAATTCTCAATAAATCGTCTAATAGCTAAAAGCCGCAGCATCGTTTACCTATAAGAAAAAGCGTTAGACCTAAACCTCTATCAGTATTCTCAACATTACCAATAACCCATTCAGATCGTGACACTATGCAAAAAGATCGAGTTTATTTGTTGTTGGAGCAAATATTTACGGTACCATCAATCTGTTGATCTAATTTATTTTGCGGTAAAATGTGAAGTGAAGTGTACCTAATTGTGTACATGGAAGCTGTCAATAAAAAAAACTTTGAATATTAATGCAGATGTAGGTATAACACATTAGTTATGTTACCTGTAAAAAAAAACAAAGAAAATTACAATTACGAAAACAATAAAGCAAAAGATTTGATTTTTTAGCTACACTTGATTTGAAAATGCATGATAGCACAGTTTTTTTCATAGTTAAATGACGGTTTAAATGCAGGTACAACAGAAGACACGACACAAATAACCTTCATAAAAAAACTGAAAGAAATTATGAGTAATACACAGAAGCGAATACTACTAGTCATAAAAAATTCAAGAGAACTGCTGCAGTTACCAGAAGAAGATAATACAAAAAAAGAATGTGTGTGTACTTTGTACGCACGTAAGAAGTTATACTTCTATTATATGATTTAAACGAAATTAATATACTTTTTATTTATATTTTGTTTAAATATTAAACTAATTTATACTTACTACTTCTCAAACATTTTTATTAGAACAGTGCCAAAAATTAAAATAATTAAAGAATAAAACACACACAAACACATTAAACAAGCCACAAATGATGTCTGAACATTAATTGTCCAAAATTCAAAAAAGAAAGTTTCTATTGGGACTCGAACCAGCGCTGATAAGAGCGGTTGGTATTGGAATTCATTCGCCTTCTCCGCTTAGCCACGGACACTATGTGTCATTATTTACGAAGATCGACTAACTAAATGGATTAAACTTGTGATATTTTGATATTTTGAAAATTGATCAAATTATTTTAATTTTGAATTGAAATGATTTAGAATTGAAAAAATGCAACAAAACATAGAGTAAAAAAACAATATATTAGGTGAATATTGATAGAAATTTTGATGGTAATCAAATTATATAAATAAAAGTATTACATACTATGTATTTTGGCAGATCAAATAGGTAGGTTTATACCCATGATACATTAACAATTATTACGTACCTGTTGCTTTTAAAAACTATTTAAAAGTCACTACAATATTATAAACTTTTTTGTTTCTGTCCTCACAACAATAAAATTAATATATTATACATTTGTTTACCTTTACCTCCAAACCACAGCTGTCCTACAGCTGCCATATCGGATAATTTTTGACATGTCATTTGAACATCCAATCAGAACAAAGTTATAATGCGCAAGCGCCGGGCTGATAGGTTTTAACATAAAAAAATCACCCTCTATCGCCGGTAAAGAAGTATAACTTCAAAAATTCGGTGTTCTACGTAGATACAAGAAAGACTTATTTATAGGTATAATAGAAAAGAAATAAATGAAATATATAATTAACAAGCTGAAAATGCGAGCATTGTCATAACGAAAATTTTGTATATTTACGTATTTTAATTCATAATATGGAAAATTTCTATTATGAAAAGTAGTTTAGAATTAATAATTATGTTTTAATGTGCAATTATATCATTATAATTTAAATGTTATGAACTATAAAGGTAGTTTACTCTTGATCGAAATTCATATTTTTTATATACCTCGTATAAAATTAATAAAATGTTACACAAGGTGTCCCAAAAGTAGTGGAACGGTCGAATATTTCGCGAACTAAACATCGGATAGAAAAACTGAAAAATAAGTGTTCAATCATTTTCAAAAATCTATCCAATGACACCAAACACCAACCTCCACTACACCCCCTGGAGGTGGGGTGGGGGTAACTTTAAAATCTCAAATGAAAACCCCTAGATTTTCTTGAAGATTTGGATTCGTTACGTAAAAGTAAGCAACTTTTATTCAAGACATTTTTTCGAACTGTGGATAAATGGCGCTATAATTGGGAAAAACGATTTTTCCTGATACCATTGGTAAATTATAGAAACGGTCTAATATCTCGAGAAATACACTTCCAAATGAGAAACCAAACAAATTTTTTTAATACTTTTCGAAAACCTATCGAATAACACTAAACATAACCCTCCAACCCACCCCCTGGAGGTGGGGTGGGGGGTAACTTTAAAATATTAAATAGCAACCCCCACTTTTTATTACAGATTCGGATTTGTCATGAAAAACTAAGCAACATTTATTCGAAACATTTTTTAGAATTGTTGATAGATGGCGCTTCAATTGGAAAAATACGATTTATTAGCGCCATCTATCAGCATTTTTAAAACTTGTTTCGATTAAATGTTGCTTAATTTTTCACGACGAATTCGAATCTGCAATAAAAAGTGGGGGTTGCTATTTAAGATTTTAAAGTTACCCCCCACCCCACCTCCAGGGGGTGGGTTGGAGGGTTATGTTTAGTATTTGTCGATAGGTTTTCGAAAAATATTAAAAACTTGTTTTTTGGTTTCTTATTTGGAAGTGTATTTCTCGAGATATTAGACCGTTTCTATAATTTACCTATGGTATCAGGATAAATCGTTTTTCCCAATTATAGCGCCATCTATCCACAGTTCGAAAAAATGTCTTGAATAAAAGTTGCTTACTTTTACGTAACGAATGCAAATCTGCAAGAAAAACTAGGGGTTTCCATTTAAGATTTTAAAGTTAACCCCCACCCTACCTCCAGGGGGTGTAGTAGGAGTTGGTGTTTGGTGTCACTGGATACATTTTTGAAAATGATTGAACAAGTATTTTTCAGTTTTTCCATCCGATGTTTAGTTCGCGAAATATTCGACCGTTCCCCTACTTTTGGGACACCCTATATATATGATGGTTGCATCATAAATCTTAGAGCATGAAGAGCTTTTTATGAAGAATATCTTTTATTTGTCAAATTAAAAATAAAAGAGTTATAAATTAAAATGTTCTTGGTATCCATAATTTGAGAAAAATCTTCAAATATTTTTTTCCATTAGAAGGATGTACACAGACACAATACTGGCTAGTGATTTTAGTCAATAATTTTGCCAATTCGACAAAAAAATAATTTCTAAATAGTTAATAATTATTACTAAATATTTAGTAATTTTGACAATTTCGGCAAAATTCTCAAAAAACAAAAAAATTACCTTCTACAATCACTAGCCAGTTGTGTCGAGTTTAGGGAACGACTAGGTATACATAATATTTTAATTTTATAGCAAATGGAACAGTCCATTTATCATAAAGGGGAGGCCGTATTTATACTGGTATAAACCTTTTTAAAACTGTTAATAAATTATTGCTTTTAAAATATTTATACTCAAATTGTATTTTTGAACATTTTATTTATTTTATATAATAATTAAATTCACTATCAAATGTCATTGATGGTTTATTAATACTTAATTTAAAATTTAATTGACATTCACGAAGTGTCAAACTCAAATGTAAATAACCTATGCTTGGCAAATCGAGATTTAAAAAAAAGTATGTAGCCTACTTCCTAATCAACCATTTGAGCTGACGTTTAGTGCGTCTGTAGGAGATAACCGGATTGTGACGTCACATTTTAGACTTTGAGGTCGATTATCTCGAAGACGGTTAGATATATCGAAATGCCGTTTTCAGATTTGGATTCAGAAGGCAAAACTACATAAGAATCCATCGATACACCTGCTCTAAGTATTGCAGGAGCGGCAACGCAATAACACACAGACTTTTGCAAATTTATAAACCAAAAGTTTTCGTTGAAAATTCTAAAAATGGTAGAGAACCAGACTCCAGACGAAAATCCAATCTATTCTATATTCAAATTTTTGAGCATATACGGTCATCCGGTAGGGATCAATGCAGTAAATAACACCGAGCCGCAAGCTTCCATCTCTTGAGTTACTGCTCATCCATACTCGACCCGATCCGATCCGATATAAGGTCGTCGACCTTCACCTATCTGTTTATCGGATAATTATTGGATATGTATTCTAGCATGTTGACAATTACAAAAAACAAGGGGTGCCATATCTAATGTTGTTCTAACTATAATTAATTATTATGGTAAGGGAGCAAAGTATGCTAAATGTGCAGTCACTCGAGCGCTTTGGGGACCTATTGGGTTGTGCAGAGTAGGTCTTAAAACCAAAAAAAGTTATGTAAAGTTTTCCATTTTAGTGGGGACTTGTCCATTTTAAATTGAATTTTCCATTTCCAACAAGCGTTTTTTTTTAGATTATAGCGCCATCTATTCATAATTCGAAAAAATGTTTAAATAAAAGTTACTTATTTTTACGTAGGGAATCCAAATCCGCAATAAAAAATGGGGCTCTCATTTAAGATTTTAAAGTAACCCCCCACCCCACCTCCGTGGGGGGGGGGGCGTGTTTGATGCCATTCGATAGATTTTTCAAAAATATTTATTAAGTGTATTTTTCAGTTTTTCGATCTGATGTTCATTTCGCGAAATATCGCGGGATTCGTATTTAAAATATTAAATTTACCCCCCACCCCTCTCCGTGGGAAGTCGTGTTTGTTATCATTCGATAGATTTTTGAAAAATATTGAGTGCGTATTTTTTAATTTTTCAATCTGTCATTCATTTCGCGAAATGTTCGCTTTTTTCTTGTGAAACTTTGGGACTCACTCATTTCCTTACGCCCCGCTCAAATCGTAAGATTTTTGAAATATACACTGTTTTGCATATACTTAACTTACCTTATCTTAATCTGACGATTTCAAGTTTTTCTAAGGATAGATTTTTTTACGGCCTCTCTTAACGAACTACCTTTCATTAAAAACCAATATAGGGTAGACTGGGTACGGTTGTAACAATTTTTCTTTAGTGCTTCATAGCACAGCTATTATAGCTGTAAGCAACGATCAAAGTCTTTGATGTGAAGTAATATTCATTTGTCTTTAAATTAATGTCAAAACCTATAGCTCAAGTAAAATAGTACGGAGGGAATATGTCATTTAAATAAGTGTGTGCGATTGTTACAACCGACCCCATACCAGGGGCGGTTGTAACACGAATAGGGGACAGTTGTAACAATCAAAAATAATACATAAATCACACATATAAAATCAGTTTTATTATTTTTAATCATATTTATTAATCAAAAATACCAAACAACATCAAAATCAAATTTATTAATAAAAAATATCGAACAAAATCTGAGTTTAAACAAATTATAATTTCCTATATTTAATCAGACTCATCACAGTTGTGGCATATATAATATCTACTTCCATCAGTATACAGGCCACGTGAGACCATTGTTTGCAGCTACCTTGGCACTGAATCCAACTGTCTCCAGATCGACTCACTGAATAGGTCTCTAAGCAAATAAGACAATAATATTCTTCTTCTGATGGTGTATTAATCTTCATTTTCTTCGCTTTTCCTTTCCCTTTGTTTTTGATTACCTTTCCAGTAGATGATTCGAGTACTTTTTTCTTTGTTAGTCTATTTTTCAACCGTTTTTGTCGCTCTTCATACTCCTTTCTAGCAGCTTCCTTTTCTGGAGTATCTGTGGAGATAGCAGACTTTTTGGTTTTTCGACCTCTGTTTCCTAGTTTTCTAGGTGGAGCTTTAGGGTAAGGCCGTAAAGTCTCAGGCGAGAAGACAGACTGCTTGCTTGTAGACGGTTCTGATGGCTGACACAAAACAGCATCACGAGGAGAGATGTCTGATTCCAGATTCACTGTACCAGCTTGCCATTCTTGGCTAGGTTCTAGAGATGTTTGTCTAGGCGGTGTTATTGTTGCTTCGAGCTCGGATATTTCAATTAGTGGGAGCATTTGACGGTCAATGGATGTTTCCTTTTTAGGATCACTGTTAGTAAATTCTTTAGTTGAAGCTCTAGTTTCGGGCTCAGTGGGGCTTACTGCGCTGGATGAAGATGAATCCTCCTTCAGTAACGAAGGTGATAGTGATTCGTCATCAGGAGCAAGTCTAATGCTATGTTGATTAGAAATGCCCACCTCTTCAGTAGCATTTGGATTAGGCCTGTCTGTCGCGAACGATGGCGCAGAATCAATTACTTGAAACAAATCGCGGTTGAATGGGAAGATCCCTCTCTTTCGAAATCCGGCCTGGATATTCACCTGAGTGAAAACAAGTGGCATTGCGATAGTTACAATACCCGGTATGTCGTAAATAGTCATGACTTTTCCTGGGTGATTTCACATCCAGGCATCACAGGCAGTATTAATGGCTTTTTTGAAAGGCCCATAAACGGATCTATCTAAGGGCTGTAGCTTGTGAGAGCAGTGTGGCGGAAATGACAGTAATACTATCCCATTATCTTTGCAACAATCTAAGGAGTTGATATGTATATGGGGCAAATGATTGTCTAGCACTAATAATATCTTATGCGACAAAGAGGCATTCGTATGTTTTTGAAAATGTTTAAGAAATATAATGAATGACTTTTCTTGCATCCACCCTGATGGATTACCGGCACCGATTGATCCCACTGGTCCGTCTCTAATGAAATACTCTTGATATCTAATTCGAGGAAACACGAACATAGGTGGAATGGCGTTGCCTAATGCGTTAGCTGCAAATGCTAGTGTGACCAAAGAGCCTCGTTCAGCAGAAGTAATTGCACCCACCTGCCTTGTGCCACGTCTTGCAACAACCCTGTCAGGCTTATGTACTGTAGTAACGCCGGTTTACAATTAAAATTACTGTTACAACCGTCCCCATGAAAATCGTTACAACCGTCCCCACCCCCCCATTTTGATAATAACACTGTCGCAAGCACGAGGTAGCATAACCTATACAAAAACATATATGCTTATTATAATCTCTAAACTGCGACGATTATATAAGCATATTTTGAAATACGTGACAATATTAATATTTAAGTTATAACAGAAAGAAATTCGTCAAAAATACTTACTTTTCGTTGACAAAACACAATAGGTCTCACTGTAAGTGTAATTACCGCGCGAAAGGTGATGCAGCACTGATAATCGTGTCGGGACACGTTGTCTGCGTATTCCTTCCCTTGTGCCCCTCGCCTACCATACACAGTTTCGATAATATTCGAGTTGTTACAACCGTACCCTGTTACAACCGTACCCAGGCTCCCCTACTCGAGTAACTGCAAAAATCCCCGTTTGGGCTCCCCTACCATTATCATTCTCTTTGCCTTATCCCTATACGGGGTCGGCTTCCCTAATTGCATTTCTCCACACAATTCTATCCTGGGTCATATCAATATTAATCCCCTTTACCAACATGTCCTGCCTAATCATCTCCCACCACGTCTTCTTAGGTCTTCCTCTCCTCTCCTTCCAGGAATCTGCACTTCAGCTACTCTTCGTATTGGATGATTAACGTCACGACGTTGAACATGACCAAACCATTTTAACATGTGCTCCCTCATTTTGGCATCAATTGGTGACACAATTGGTGCCAAGACTTCCCCTAATATATTCATTTTTAATTTTATCCTTTCTTGTCACTCCACTCATCCATCTAAGCATTCTTATCTCCGCCACATGCATTCGTTGTTCCTCTTTCTTTTTCACTTCCCAACATTCAGTTCCGTGCATCATAGCCGGTCTTATGGCTGTTTTATAGAATTTTCCTTTCAGCTTCATTGGAACTTTTCTGTCACACAACACACCACTCGCTTCCTTCCACTTCATCCATCCAGCCCTAGTTCTACTGCATGCATCTCCATCTATTTCTCCATTACTCTGTAATACCGATCCCAGGTACTTAAAACTATTGCTTTTTACAATCAGTTCCCCTGCCATTAATAATTAAAAAATGTTTTTTTATAAATAAAAAAAAAGCTTTTTGCACGATTGATCATTTTTGACCGTTTACCGTGACAGATTTTACGTCAGTAGGTGACATTTACTAGCAACTCGACGGTAAGTAATCGAACTCGACGGTAAGTACTCCAACTCGACGGTAAGTAATTCACTTACCGTCGAGTTAAAAAATCTCTTAATTTTAATTTATTTTTTGAAAGAATAAAGAAAACTAACGAATTATTTATTAATATTGAAACTTATGGTACAATTTGTTAAATTATTTAATGAAATCCCACTTGTTTGGGCTGTGGTTTCACTTCTAACAGAAACTCCTGCAGAATCGCATACATTAGTAGTATTACTAGTAATGCACAATATTTCTTCGGCAAAATCTATTTTATTTTGAAGAGAATCTTCTACATAGCTTATATTACCTTGTGAACTAGATATTCTTCATCCGGTGCTTCCATCAGAAATTTTTCAAATTGCTCCCGTGTAAAAATGCTCGCTTTCTTAGGCCTATAGCCAACATTTTTTCGCTTCAAATACGCGATCAAAGTTGAAAACTTGGAAATATCAATGCCATCATAAAGAAAAACGGTGGATTTAATTATTGAATATTCTGCCCAGAGGCTTCCAGGAGCTTTCAACTGCATATGTCTTTGAACGAAATATGCCAATAGTCTTTTCTTTGATTCTTAAATTCTTGCCTTCGCACCATTTTTTAAAACTTTGGTAGGTATTTTGATAACGGATTTTGGATTTTTCGGGAATAATTGCGGAACACCCTTCTTCCCAAGCCCGTTCAATTTGTTCAAATTCACTTTCGCTCATATTTTAATTTATAATAATCAAAATTGTACTTAAAATTATTGACAACTAAATAAAAACTCAATTCTCCATTGTTGTTATGCACCCTAGTTACTACCTAACAACCAAAGTATCTATCTTGATAAAATGAATGAAACTAGTCAATATGACGAAAATGTTTAATTTTATCATTTATAATTGTATCAATCGTGCAAAAAACGTTATATGCATGTCGGACGTTAAGGGTAACCGATCTCAGACAATAATTGTCTTCGATCGGTATAAAACCCTTACCGTTCTCCATAGTTAATATACTATTTCGACCCGGGCAGTTATTATTTTAGATTTTTTGGATTATTCTAAACTAAAAAGGTCTTTTGTAATTTTTCTCTAAAGTTGATCGTTTTTGCGTTATAAACAATTTAAAACTGAAAAATAACGAAAGATGACGATTTTCAAGGCTCAAAAACGCAAGTAAAAAATATCATTTTTGTAATCATTAAGTACATAAATTCAAGTTTAAACCTTTTTCTATCAGGTCCCGACTAGAATATTAGCTATGTTTTATTCTAAAACATATTTTTTTAATTGTTAATGAGGAAGGTCTTATGGGGAGACGGGCATTAACAACTAAATAACAATGTTTCAGAATGAAATAAGTCCAAAATACTTACTCAAGAACTGGTAGAATAAGATTTTCACTTGACTTTAGGTACTACGTAATTTCAAAAAGGATATTTTTTATTTATGTTTTTAAGCCTTGAAAATCGTCATCTTTCGTTCTTTTTTTAGTTCTTTTTTGTTTAGAACTCAAAAACGATCAACTTTGGAGAAAAATTACAAAAGACTTTTTTTGTTTAGAATGATCCAAAAAATTTGAAATAATATCTGCCCAGGTCGAAAAATTAATTTTTTTTTTTAATTTATAATTTTTTAATTATTAATTAATTATAGTTAGAACAACATTAGAACCCCTCGTTTTCTGTAATTGTTAACATGCTAAATTACATATCCAATCATTTTTATCCATTAAAAAGATCGGTGCAATTCGACCTTATATCGTATCTTACACTAATAGCAGATCCATTATGATTTTATAACTTTATACTGTTTTTGCTTTGATCAGGGACAAGGACAATCACTCCACTAGATCTGGCTATCCCTGTAATAGTTTTTCATATACTTTATCCCAGGACTGTATGATCTATTCCAGTATTAAAATTTGTTGTATATTTTCAAGAGCCTATTTTTCGTTAATTAGTTCCAACGTAGTCAAATGTTTCTACTATCTTTAATTCTTTCTCTTCGCTTTTATTTGTTCTTCTAGTTCTCCTTCCTCGTATTTTCTATTCTCTTCACTCTTTTATTCCAGTCTCTTCACTTTTTTATAGCTGTCTACTAAACAAATTATGTCGTCTGTCTAATTAGTTAATTATCTAGTTACTAGTCTGCACTAACTAGGTTCACTCAAAAAAATTTAGTTCGTAATATTGATTAACAGTGATTACTGATTAGTATTTCGTTGTCACAACAATTTAATTTGTTGTTTCAACTAACTTTTAGACATTGACGAATGTATTTGGCTATTGTCACAATGATTGAATAATAATTGTGAGAATAACTAGAGTACATTAATCAATAACACTCAATTTATTCAGCCAATAACTTAGTTTCGTATATTTAATAAATACTGTTATTTTCGGTAGCAACTCACGTTCTTGATTTCGTAGATGACAAGCAATTATCTTGGTTTATCGTGACAACGTACAGATTTCATTAAAACAATGTACAAATGTTGTTAATATAGAGTAATATATGATTATTGAATATATGTAAATTGATTGTGATGACAACGAATGCATTAATCAATCTACTAGTGCATTTAATACCCACAATCAATGCGTCATTGTGACAATAATCGTAGTTGTTGAGACAATAAATGTTTTGCTTGACCATTTGAAAGTTAACGGCTTTTCCTTATCGTGATACCCCTAGCTTCTCTGTGTTACCGAAGTGCCGAATAATAATTGCATTTCGTTTTCAAGTGTAGTCCGTAGTGGAAGGAAGTTTTTGTGTGTCTATTATCGTGAAATTTCGGTCGAATTCTTTTTAAATGTATTAATTTTTTTCGAATCCTGAGAAAACTAATTATTATTTTTGAAAATTTAAATGCAAAATAAAATATTACAGTATTATCGAGGGTGTGAAGTCCCTGAGAACCTCTATAATGATTATTTTAATAAGTCACAGGGGTGAAAAAGAGAAAATTTAGTATGATTTTTAATTTCAAATAGGCATACCATTCAACAGAAACTTTTCGTTTATTCTAAGGGACTTTCTGCCCTCGGTAATAATGTAATATTTTATTCTGCGTTTCAATTTTTCAAAAATACTTATTAGTTTTCTCAGAATTCCAAAAAAAATGAATGCGTTTAAAAAGAATTCGATCGAAATTCTGCACCTGCGCTCTCAAAAAGGATTAAAGTGTTATACATTTTTAGAATCACTATTTCAAACGCTTTTAAATAAGCTGTCACATGACGTACTTTCCCATTAAAAAAAATCAAAGTTACGCCGCGCCTGTCACCTGAAGAGAGATCGTGTAAAGTTCGAAACATTGATGTTATAATATACTTTGATTATTTTAAAAATCGACCTGTCCGAGCGTTTTGCTTATGTGCTAAAAATAAATAAGTTAATAAGGGGGTGGGGGGAGTGTAACACTTATTCCAGTACACTGTATAAGTGAAATCATATGAAAAATCTTACAGTGTAAAGTCCTTTAGGTTAAGGACAAAAAAGGGGGATTTAAAAATTATTATTAATCAATTAATATCAAACATTGGGCTATTGCATTAAGTAATTATTAATATAAAATACTTTCATAGTAGAAATGAACGAAACTGATTGTAAGAATGAATAGAATTGCTTGTAAGAAAAACCGTATTTATTGTGGGAATGAACGGAATTAATTGTAACAATAAACGGAAATAATTGTAGAAATACACGAAATACGTTAGGAGAAATAACACTGTTATTGACACAACGAATAGTTTTCGTCGGTCAATTAACGACGTCGTTGTTTCAATAAATAGTGTTCGTTGACTCAGTGAACAGAGTTCGTAATATCAATAAAGTGATATTATGGTATACATAATGAATGTTCATCCATTCAATAAACGTAATACATTGGCTCAACGAACGAAAATAATGAATTGATGAACATCGTTTTGTTGTACCAATAAAACCAAGAATTGGACAAATTTTAAGTATTGCCTTTGTTGTCTGAATTAACATTTTTATTGATATTACGTACCTCTTCCGTTGAGTGTTAGTGCGCCTACTTGTATTTCCATTCTTCTTTTTCTTCTTTAGTGCCTAATCCAGACCGAATTTTGGCAATCATCAAGGCTGTCAGGTTTTTTTGACTGCTCTTTAAAACAGTTCAGCATAGGTCATGCCAAAGGTCTGAGATTTTTTACCACGAGATACAACGTCGTCTTATTCCAATTACTCTGCTCTACATGAAGAGTTGAACATTTCCATATCTTTCTTAATTAGGCACTACGTGTCCTAAATACTCAATCTTACGTTGTTTTATTAATTTAAGTACTTATAGTTCTTTTCCAATTTACTCCAGGATTTTAGTGATATAGTCTGCATAAGATAGCATCAATATCCTCCTATAATATATCAACATTAAGAAGGCTTTAATCTTCTTTTCAGTGGCTTGTGTCCATGGCCAGGCTTAAACTTCGTATTTTATGCTCGTATTTCTCACACGACTAGTAGCACAGTGTCGTCTGTATTATCGGTTAATTCGGATTTTCATCTCTAGGTTAATGATGGTTTCAGGAAAAATTTATTCAGAGTATACATTGAAAAAAGTCGGTGCGAGAGCATACAGCCCTGTCTTACTCCTTGACCAATTAAATTGCCTTTGACCGCGAATCTTTTCCATTCTATTGTACCTACCGTATTTTTATATAATTTAAAACTAATGAATAAGTAAAGGTAGAAAAGAGCTGGAGAGCAAATTTGTGTTTTAAGAAAATAAAACAATGATTAAAATGTGTATCAACAATTTTTTTTATTTCTACCAATTTAATTTATTAGGCACTATCATTTTTATTAGCATAATTATTCACAATCACAAAAATAAAAAATACTTTAAGTGGTTAATATATCACAGAATTGTTACACCTAAATCTAAGTTGCTTTATCTTCCTGTTAAAATTTTCATTTTTCGTTTGAGCCACGGATACGAATAAAGTCCCCTTTCGCTGATTCGGTTTTCCCTAAATTTCTTCCAGTCTTCTTTTGCTTTTGGATCTTCTGGACCCCACGTCTCAGTTGAGAATGTGTCTCTGAACATCTGCAAAAAACATGTTTATTTGATTCATTTACGTATATTTGGAAATTATTATTTTTGATTGTAATTTCAAGAGCTGCTAACCACAATAAAAATAGACAAAATCGAATGCCTCGGTCACAAAATGAGAACCAGGAAGGTGAAGGATTTCCTGGCTGAAAAATCACAGAACTGAAAAAGTCACAATACAAATCAACACAACAACCACAAATATTTTCAGATCAGCAGCGTGTAAAGTATAGATTGCCATGATGGTCGCCAACATCCGAAACGGCTAGGCACTACAAGAAGAACAAGTAATTTCAAGGCACCAAATGAACTTAAATACTAGATAAAAACTAGTTCTAAACAAGGTCCTTAATATTTTGATAATGTGAATTTTCCAAAACTCTTAGTATCAATCACCATTCTTGATGATTTAGGATCTCTTAGTAGAAAAAATATGTAGTATAAAAACAATCCGTAAATCCTAGTATGCATTTGCAAAGAATAAGGAACCATTATGGAGTGATCTTAAGAAAGTATCTTACATACCCTGTCGAATCGACCATACAAAGTTCTAGAACGGGTTGTTTTTACCCTGAGATGCATTAAAACCTGTTAACATCATCAGGGAGGAAGTAGATTTTTGCTTGTCTAAAACGTTTTAATAAAAAACTTTATGAGACAATGAACATACCTACTCTGTTATACAGGGTGTCTGCGTAACTTGGAACCATATGGGAAACTTTTTTAATATCAATTTTACGAAAAAAAGTCATTCTTTATAAAGTGCTCTGCATAGTCTAAAACCTAAGATGCAATCATCAGATATAAAATTTTATCAATAATATACGAGATGTGTCCAAACATATGAATTTCGCTCAAGAGCAAACTACCTTTATATTTCAAAATATCAAACAATTTTATTATGAAAAGTCATTTGTAATTAAAAACCATATTCAAATATGCAATAACAGCCTTCTACTTGAAAAAAAAATTTCTGAAATTATCCTAAATTACAGATTCCGATCATTTTTATTTATTAGACTTGTAATAAATAACTCTTTTATTAATAATTTTAGGAAAAAAAGTTATTCATCATAAAAATCTGTGCATGGTCTAAACCTCAAGATGCAACCAACAGTTACCCAAGTTTGTTAATTTTATACGAGGTATGTCAAATAAGATGAATTTAGAAAGAATTTAGAAAGAATTCTTTCTAAATTCATATTATTTGACACACCTCGTATAAAATTAACAAACGTGAATAACTGATGGCATCTTGAGGTTTAGGCCATGCACAGATTTTTATGAAGAATAACTTTTTTTCTTAAAATTATTAATAAAAGAGTTATTACATGTCGAATAAATAAAAATGATGTTCGGAATCGGTAATTTAGGAAAATTTCAGAAATTTTTTTTTAAAGTAGAAGGCTGTGGTTGCATATTTGAATATGGTTTTTAATTACAAATAACTTTTTATAATAAAATTTTTTGATATTTTGAAATATAAAGGTAGTTTGCTCTTGAGCGAAATTCATATTTTTTGACATACCTCGTATACTGTTGACAAAATTTGATATCTGATGATTGCATCTTAGGTTTTAGACTATGCAGAGCACTTTATAAAGAATGACTTTTTTTCGTAAAATTGATATTAAAAAAGTTTTCCATATGGTTCCAAGTTACGCAGACACCCTGTAAAAATGTAAAAGCAGACGTAAAAATATAACAACTCTAGAATCTAAGCAAGCAAAATGGGATTATTCAGAAGAACGACTTCCGAAAAGTCGAAACGTCAATCAATTTCATTTTTAACTTAAATTGTGGCAAATTTCCCAATAAAATAGTAAATTGCATAAGATGCCACAAAGAAACGGCTTCAGAACAATACTTAGAATAATGAAATACGTAAACAGAATGAATTAAAATTTATTAAATAAATAATAGTTTACAAATCCAAAAGAAACATAAGTGCAGGACGCCCTTAAAAAGACAGAGACAATTTTGATGCAAGAACAGATAGCAAATCAAAGGTCTGTACTCCAGAATGAAGAAGAAACCGAAAATCTTTGCCTTTTATATTACTGTGAAAGGAACTTTTACTTACTTTTGTAATGGAGCAGTGTCCATTTTTACCCAGGAAATAAAGTAACCATACAAACAGTTGAACTATGACTATACCAATAATGCTCCAACCCAATACTAAAAAAAAGAATAAAAATGTTAAACTAAATTTGTTTTTTAAGACATTTATTGTTGGTACAATTTAAAATTTGAAAACAGTTCGTGATTATTTCAACAAGTGTTGCTGAAAGAGAAACCAAATATTTTGGTTACGAGTATTAATCCTAGCAGCTTTGATATGTTGTAGTTATTTCAGCATGTCTTGGATTAATTCTTTTCAAATTCCATCAGCTGTTCTTGTGTCGATTGTGTGTAATATAATTTAATCTTTTATGTTCTTAGTCTATATTATATCGTACTTATATTTCTTCCAAGTATTATTTCCATCATTGTCCTGATATTTTTTGTTTGTTTACTGTTTTTATAATGATGGAGTATCTAATTTTTCTTTGCATTTCTTCTGTAAAATGTATTCTTTAATTTTCTTCCTTTACTTATCAGCTTTATTGTATATCGGGTTATCATTTTACTTTATCGTACTACATACGCAGTATGAGTATAATAGATAAAGTTATAGGATCGTGCAAAAAATTTTTTTTCAGAATTCACTTTTTTTCGACGTTTTGAGTCCCCCCTAAAAAGCAAATAAAAAAAAAACATGTCGGAAGTATGTACATATGTACGTACGTATGTCGCCACCGCCCAGCAAAAACTACTGGACCGATTTCGATGAAATTCGGTATGAGTAAGTTTAAGAGAATTTTGTCGAGAAACTAAGCTTTTGAAAAAACCTCTCAAAGGGGGGCCGAAATAGGGGGGTTATTTGGACCCATTTTTGCAAATTTTGACCGAAACGAATGAAATTTAACTTAAAGTTAGCTCATCGATAGGTAAATAGAAATACGGAATTTGACATTTTCAAATCCAAAATGGCGGCCAGCATGGCCGACCGCCCACCCGATACATTTCCCTACCAATCTAAAAACTTGTGTAAGATAAATTTAATTTGAAAAAACATTTATATAGACTAAAGATGGGGCTATAACAAGAATATTATCGTTTTTCAGAAAAAGTTATGGGTTGCCTATATTTAAGGGGTCAAAATTTGACATAAATTTGAACTAAATTTTCTCAAAAATGACTCCAAGGAATTTGTTTATTTTCTAACATATTTTGGATACCCTATCGGTAAATTGAATAACATTGGTCAGATTTCTTAACTCCTCATAGGAGGGGAGTTATGAATTTTTTATAAAAAAATATTCGAGTGCCCGTAACTACCTCTGTAACAGAAACTAAAATTTGAAATTTGGCAGACATATATAGTACTTTGTTATCTATTAGCACAATAAAACAATACAACGCAACGCAAACTATACAACGCAAATGGACAAATAATAACTGACATACAAGAAAAGCTTACAACCTGGAAGAATTATATAGAAGAACTCTTTGCCGATGAAAGAGAGGATCATGATATTGGTAACATACAAGGTGAGGAAGGACCAAAAATCTCTAAAGAAGAAATACTATATGCTATAAAAACAATGAAAAATGGCAAATCACCGGGTCCAGATGGACTTCCATCGGAACTTCTTAAGCTTGTGGAAGATGAAACAGTAAATGTTTTGGTTGACCTCTTTAACTGCATTTATAAAACAGGAGAAATACCTAAGGAATGGCTTCTGTCAACTTTTGTAACTATTCCAAAGAAAACAAACGCAAAACTGTGCACCGACCATCGCACAATAAGCTTAATGGGACACACACTAAAAGTATTTCTTAAAGTGATACATACAAGAATTCACAAAAAACTAGACGCTGACATCAGTGATACTCAGTTCGGGTTTCGAAACGGGCTTGGAACAAGGGAAGCACTATTTGCACTTAATATCATGTGCCAAAGATGCCTGGATGTTAACCAGGATATATATATGTGCTTTATTGACTACAACAAGGCGTTCGATAAAGTTCGCCACGAACACCTGATGAGACTGTTGGTAGAGAAAAACTTGGATAAAAGGGACGTCAAAATTATCTTCAATATTTACTATAACCAGAAGGCGAATATTAGAGTAGAACGGGAAACAACCGAGGAACTCGAGATCAAAAAAGGCGTAAGGCAGGGATGCATACTTTCACCAACCTTGTTTAACTTATATTCAGAAGATATTATAAACAGAGCCCTTGCTGACCAAGATATAGGGGTTAAAATAAATGGCACTTTAATAAACAATTTGAGATACGCTGATGACACAGTATTAATAGCAGACACCCCGGAAGATCTCCAAACACTGATAAACAGAATAGTAGAGTGCAGCGAAAAGTTCGGTTTATCACTTAACATCAAAAAAACAAAAATAATGATGGTGTCGAAATCTCCACAAAATTTTTCTGACATAACCGTACATGATCAAAGAATTGAGCGTGTTAGAAAATATAATTACCTGGGAACTGTTATTAATGAAAACAACGACAACTCTGAAGAAATCAAGATCAGAATAGAAAAAGCTAGAGCTACTTTTACCAAAATGAAAACAGTTTTATGCGGAAGAGAGCTAAGTTTAAATCTTAAAATTCGCCTCATGAGATGTTACGTGCTGTCAGTTCTTTTCTATGGAATGGAAGCTTGGACACTGAAAAAGATCGATACAAGGAAAATAGAAGCATTCGAGATGTGGATGTACCGCAGGATACTGAGAATATCGTGGACAGAGAGAGTGACAAACATGGAAGTGTTGCGAAGGATGCAGAAAGAAAAAGAACTTGCGCTTACTATTAAAAAGCGCAAACTGCAATACTTGGGACATATAATGAGGGGACAAAAGTACCAGCTACTACAATTAATTATTCAGGGAAAAATAATAGGTAAAAGATCCATTGGCAGAAGAAAACATTCATGGTTAAAGAATTTAAGAGATTGGTACAAGTGCAGCAGCTGCCAATTATTTAGATCTACGGTATCAAAAATACGCATAGCCTTGATGATAGCCAAACTTCGGAACGAGGACGGCACCTGAAGAAGAAGAGCACAATAAATTTTACCCACAATATGGCTTCCGGTTTAACCGGAAATGAAAAAAAAATCTTAATTTTTTACATACGCCCCGTATATTTTTACATATTTTGAAAGAATGTAAAATTATCTTTCCAATGACATAAAATTCGTTGCTGTAGCTCAAAAACTCGAAAAGTTACAGAAAATTGAAATTTTGCTAGAATCTTGTGTGTGTCCCCTCTCACGCGATCATAGCAGAGCATTATTATAGGGCAGTCAATGAAGGTATTTGGCTCCGAATTCCATCCTACTACATCGATGTACTTGATATTTTCACAGTAAGTAGGGAATAGCTCAAGAAACAAAATCTACCCTATATACTATGGCACTTTTATCTTGGGGCAATTCCCACCCCTTCAAGAGGGTGGAAAATTTATTGGTCAAAATAAGCATGGAAGTGGCTAGAGAACCTATTTTTAAGCAAAAGCTGATCTATACTTTTTTTGAGAACTCAATACTTTTTGAGTTATGCGTAGTTGAAAATTGGCCATTTTCATTTAAAAATGACACGTTTTCGGACGGTTTTTTGTGAATACCTTAAAAACTATGCATCAAACTAAAAACACTTATAAATTTTTTTTTTAATTATAAATAACAAAGAGATTCGTTCCTTCGTAAATTTTCTATTTGTAATACAAAAAGAGATATGGTAGGTAAAAAGAGTTTGTTTTTTGGTAAATGCTCAAAGTGCTCATGCTTTTGTAGTGTTTGAAAAGGCCTTTAAAACGAGCACCGTTAAATGTCGGTTACATTCAAACTAAGCGAGATATGGTGCAAAAAATATATGACTAATGTACTTTAAGGAAAAATGAGAAGTACATACATTTAACCCCTCATTCACCAGAATTTAAATGCATTGTTTTTCTTTTGCAATACCTCTTAATATAGTGTTATTTCTACTTTCAAAAAGTTGGATGGGTGAAAAAAATAAGATCAAATTATAGAGCGCATTTTTAAATTTTCTTAAAATTCTTCCCTTTGCTCCATGCAATTCGAAAATAAAAATGTTCTATCCCCGAGAAGTGGTGAGAACCGCCACCATGATAAAGGCGCCATAGTATATAGGATAGACTTTGAATTAGGAGATTGGGCTTTGGGCTACTCCCAAAACTATTAATTTCTCAGAAAAATGGACTAATTTGAAATGAAAGTATGACTAATATTCTATTGATTTATGCAATAATCTATAGTGTGTCCCCGAACATTTTCTCAAATGCGGGAATTAATGATGCGTAGAACCATAAAATATTTTCAAGTATACAAGGTGTTTCTAAAATATCAAAATAACGAGTAACTTTGTTATTTTTATAGAATGCCAGTATCTAGTACGATAACGCTAATAGATCGGTACGATAAAGTTCTCGGGCGGCCCTTCCGTCCAGCGTTTTTTGTTTTTTCTTTCATCGCAACTATTTTTTGCGATATTGGTTATTATCTCAGGACATAATATATGTTCTTAACATTTTTCCATATTTGATAAACAGTTTCCTCCATATGCATCGTTTCCTATCGTTTTATTGCCAGTTTCTCTCTTAACTCGGTTTAGTTATTAAAAAGCTGCTGGTAACTTCCAGTAAAATGTAAATGAAAGGCAGTTTTTTGTTTTTATTTGATTCAGAGTTGGACCACCATCTCCAGATAGCTATTTTCAGGCGTTATCAATGGAGCTATGCAATCACAACTCTGAATCAAACACCAACAGACTGCCTTATTTAAGGGAAACTACCGCGAATGCAATAATTCCACTTTTGAGATGCAAATCAGCGACATCTCTCTCGTAAAACGAAAAAGACGAAAAGTCTCAGGTACAAAGTTTACTACAGTTAAATTAAAGGCAGTTTTAGTTTTTATTTGTTTTAGAATTGGACCACCATCTCCAGTTAGCTATTTCGGATTCTCAGGCGTTATCAATGGAGCTATGCAGTCACAACTTTTCTTCTTCTTTGTTTTAATAATTGTTCAATAAATTTAAAATTAAATGAAAATATTTCGAGGGTTGAGAACAAACAATAAGGTTCCAAGCGCCATTTCATAAATTTTTCAGGAGACAAATTTTTAATTTTAAACTATCATAACTTCGTTATTTAAAGGACTATAAATCTTAAAATTATTTAATGCTAGGTACAGTGTGGAAAATTGTAATAACGCCTCACGTTAGATAATGTCATAGGTAAGATTCTAATGTGCAATTTTGTAACATATTTACTGACGTCTGCAGTGTACTTATTGCCCTATAAGCCTTGTACTTGGAACCTTATGGAATTATAAGATAAACATTTTACAAAAATTTTAAATTTTTCAAAAATTGTTAGCGCAATTGGTGAAATTAAGATATAAATTTCAAAATAAAACGAATATGTATTTATTTTTAAATAGAAAATCATAACACAGAACACATTTTTCGTAAATTTAGCATATTTTTTATAAGCGCTGAGGGGAGGAGGACAAACCCCCCTGTTCTCAACCCTCGATTTGTCTATTCATTGAGTACTTACTTGTCAATTCAGTAGGGTAATATAAACTGTATATTCCATAAACCAGCGGTTTCAATGTGGATACGAAATAAATGAAGATAACAATCAGTAACAAGGGCATTACTACTCCCCAAGAAATCCTCCAATATACCCCTACTTTTTTCTTCGTCATAAATTCCAAATCGATGCAGAAGTTTTCTACTCCTAAAAAATAATGTTTTATAAGTTTTTAATATTATACAGTGAGCACGTAAAGGTTATAATAAATTCATTTTCTCGAGAATGGACCATTTTGGAAAAAAATCCCGAAACAGGTCAATTTTTGAAGTTATACTTCTTTACCGGCGATAGAGGGTGATTTTTTTATATGTTAAAACCTATCAGCCCGGCGCATGCGCATTATAACTTTGTTCTGGTTGGATGTTCAAATGACATGTCAAAAATTATCCGATATGGCAGCTGTGGTTTGGAGGTAAAGGTAAAGGTAAACAAATGTATAATATATTAGTTTTATTGTTGTGAGGACAGAAACAAAAAAGTTTATAATATTGTAGTGACTTTTAAATAGTTTTTAAAAGCAACAGGTACGTAATAATTGTTAATGTATCATGGGTATAAACCTACCTATTTGATCTGCCAAAATACATAGTATGTAATACTTTTATTTATATAATTTGATTACCATCAAAATTTCTATCAATATTCACCTAATATATTGTTTTTTTTACTCTATGTTTTGTTGTATTTTTTCAATTCTAAATCATTTCAATTCAAAATTAAAATAATTTGATCAATTTTCAAAATATCAAAATATCACAAGTTTAATCCGTTTAGTTAGTCGATCTTCGTAAATAATGACACATAGTGTCCGTGGCTAAGCGGAGAAGGCGAATGAATTCCAATACCAACCGCTCTTATCAGCGCTGGTTCGAGTCCCAATAGAAACTTTCTTTTTTGTTTTTTTTTAATACATTTTATGATTGTAAGTATATTTATTATATAATTGTATTTTCAGAAAATACGTATTTAGTTAAAAAAAATTTCGACAATTAATGTTCAGACATCATTTGTGGCTTGTTTAATGTGTTTGTGTGTGTTTTATTCTTTTATTATTTTAATTTTTGGCACTGTTCTAATAAAAATGTTTGAGAAGTAGTAAGTATAAATTAGTTTAATATTTAAACAAAATATAAATAAAAAGTATATTAATTTCGTTTAAATCATATAATAGAAGTATAACTTCTTACGTGCGTACAAAGTACACACACATTCTTTTTTTTTAAATTGCGACCTTTTGGCATATGTGTCATACTAGTGACGTCACCCATCTGGGCGTGATGACGTCATCTACAATTTTTTTAAATGAGAATAGGGGTCGTGTAATAGCTCATTTGAAAGGTAATTCAATTCTCTATTCAGTAATATAAACATTAACATATTTATTTATACAGAGTGTCCAAAAAAAATTTTGGAATAAATTTATTGACATAAAAAGAAGAATGTGTGTGTAATTTATTTAACTCAAAATACATTTTACTGCTATCAGAAAACAGGAAATAATGTTTATTTGACAAATAAATATTGTTTTTTGCTTAAATTCAATATTAAAGCCGTCACCGACCTTCCTCTTGATAGTTTGAACATTTAATTTAAGCGAAAAGCAATGAATAATTTTCAAATAAACATTTTTTTCTGTTTACTGAGAGCAGTAAAATGTATTTTGGACTAAATAAATTACATTCATTCTTCTTTTTGTGTCAATAAATTTAATTACAAACATGTTTTTTTGGACACCCTGTATAAATAACTATGTAAATGTTTATATTACTGAATATAGAATTAAATTACCTTTCAAATGAGCTATCACACGACTCCTATTCCTATTTAAAAAAATCATTGATGACGCCATCACGCCCAGATGGGTGACGTCACTAGTATGATATATGCCACAACGTCGTAATTTAAAAATAAAAATCGACCTATTTCGGGATTTTTTTCCAAAATCGTCCATTCTCGAGAAAATGAATTTATTCCAACCTTTACGTGCTCACTGTATAGTATACTATAGCAAAACTATTTCCAGTTTTTTTCAGATATGGAACTCTAAAAGATTAAATTTATTTTAACGGAATCCCAACTCTTCTTTCCAACTCCTGGTAATGGTTATGGATATGGTGCATTGGGACAGGCCTCACTTGTGAGCCCTTTAAATACTTAGTCCTCCTAAGGCGAGTCCATTGTATCGCTTCTATCATATGGGCGTTTCTGAGCACAAGCTACTTCGGACTCCCATTTCTACTAGGGCTACAAACCTCAGCTCCTTCTGTCATTCCGAACATCTTATGTTTTGTAACCGTATGGCCTCACAGATAGCCACAAGTCTCATTAGGGGTAACTTCCTCACTTGGCTCATAATATTTGGCTGCATAAAGGCCCAATCCAGGATCTACCTCCTCTAATAGGCTAGTGCTATGCACAAAAGTACTGCCAGAATCTATAATGGCCGGTCAGCATACTGACCATCAAAGAGCATCTTCTAGTGGCTAGAAAAAGAAGAATTTGGGCCCTAAGTCTTTTGGATGCTCCCAATATGTGAAGCATAACTTGTCTCATAAGTCTAACTCTTTATAATAGTTGGCATTAAAGAGATCCCGAATCTCATAAAGCTGGGGCTCCTAACAACACTTTTGAAGCTTTCTGAACTAATGTTGAATGGGTTGCATGTGAGAGTTCATTTTAAATAAAGTAAAAGACAGACGTACTATCAATCATTTATTGTAAAAATTGAAGAAAATCTTCTGTGTAAAAGTTACATTTATTTAAAACCTACCTAAATATACCTTTTACACAGAAGATTTTCTTCAATTTTTGTAATTAATGGTATACAGCCAGTTACAGGAAATTTTTCCTTATGGACATTTATTGTAACTTCCGACGACCGGTTTCGCTCTCTAAAGTATGCAGAGCATCTTCAGGTCAACGGTTACAAGTCACTAAATGATTCGGATACAAGGAGCTACTACCTATCTCAGTATTCATTAACATGATGTTTCTGCTTAAGTTATGCTAACGGGATATGGTGGAATAGACGGAGAATGTTGCAAAATGTTGCAAATAGACGGAGAATGTTGCAAAGGTAAACAAGTTTATGGGATTTTGCAACATTCTCCGTCTATTGCACCATATCCCGTTGGCATAACTTAAGCAGAAACATCATGTTGATGAATACTGAGGTAGTAGCTCCTTGTGTCCGAATCATTTAGTGACTTGTAACCGTTGACCTGAAGATGCTCTGCATATTTTAGACAGCGAAACCGGTCGTCGGAAGTTACAATAAATGATTGAGAGTACGTCTGTCTTTTACTTCACTTTCTGAACTAATTTACATTTCTGCGGAACATCTTTTGGAAACCGCTACTGTAGTTTATGGTATAGTATAGTGTAGTATAGTAGAAATAGATAAATTTAATTATACATACCATACAGAAAAGTAATGGCGAATACTTCCAAAATGGCACACACAAATATTACAAAGGTTCCTCCAAAGTGGTCCACCAAATCCAAAATATACTGCCCACCCTAAAATAAGAAAAACAAGAATGTATTTATTATGATTATTATTTATTTATTTATTGCCAATTATTGTGCTTTTGTAATTTCTACACCATTCAGTACAATTATTAAATATATATTTATTGTAAATAAAACTGTAGCCCAATCATTTGCATCCCAATTTTGATATTCTTGACACCTCTCTAATCCTCTGAGATTGCCTCAGGAGATAAGTAGAAATCCCAATGATCTTCGACTGTGGAGATTGGTTTACGGAGACGATTTCTTACAGTATCACGGCATATTATTTGGTTTGCTCGCTGCAAGTCGCCAATAAAAATTCAAGTGCTATAATGGTTGGTGGTCTTCTAGCGGTTAACACTAAAAATTGATTTTGAACTGCACTTTTGAAGCTTGCTCACGTCCCGGATGACGTTCGCAGTGTCACAAAAACGCCCTTTCGGAGACTCCCATGTTCTCAGCTACATTAGTTTCCCGTATGTCACCTTGAAGAAGGCCTACAGTCCTAGTCATCTCATCCAAAGTTAAATGAGGTCGCTCCATGATAAAAAACAAAATTTTCAATGCACCAAACAAAAACTTTATAGCACGAACAAAATTGAAACTACCAGAATGTTTATTGCAGTAGGTACCTATACAAACTACAGTTTTTACTTTTCCTGTTAAAGCCCGTGTCAAATGTTCGTTATCACGTTTGTATTTTTTGTTTGACTCACAAAAGTCTACAGTACTGTGGCAACTAGTGCAACTAAGTGCAACTGTGACAAATAGTTTAAATGCAACAGTATCAAATTATTAATCATTAAACATATAATATAGCTGTTACTTACTGGCGTTATATAAATCATTCCAACCAAGAAGAGAACCATGGATGTGAAGGCAGCTATTTTCCAGTCTGCTATATTAAATGCATCTTTAATGGCAGTATTTAGAGTTGCGTGAGTAGCCACTAAACTTCCTACTCCAAGAACAAATAACATGAAGAAGAACGTAATGGAAAACAACTGAAAATAATATAAAAAATACAGAGAGTAAAGAGAATACAACTGATGCCACATCACGCATTAATACGAGTGTCACATTAATATAAACACATTAATGATGTGAGAATAATACTCTCAGCATAGTGCTTTTATTTGGTAACAGGAAAAGTGTTTAAAATATAATTTCATATTTTTAAGTACTTCCTAAGTTTTCTTCGTATGTTCTATAGAGTTTTTAGGTTGTTTTACCTGCATCTTAACCGTTTTCAAAAATATACGAAAGTATATAACTTCAATAGCTTTTGGCTTTTTGTGTTTCTATCAACTATTGCAGTCAGTGCAAATATATATTCTGTACAGAACCATCGAACGAACGAGACTTTGCTATTTTATCTCGCCATACTGTGTTTCCAATCTTTTATTTTTCGTATAGCCCTTCCAAAGAACAGAATATAACTTTTTTTTTTAATTCTTGCATTCGTTTTGTACCTGTTTTTATTAGTTGGACTTTAAAACCAGATTACATAAAAGAAGAGAAACTACATCTTTCTGTTGACAGTTATGGCTAACTGTACTGTGCTAATCCCACATTGATTACATTACCCCACATGGCTCTTCAGTATGCAGTTCATCTATCTGAAGCTTATCTCGTACATCTTACATCTAAAAGTGTGGTCTTACGTTCTGAACTAGATTGTTGACCACAATATAGTAGACAGTAGCAGATGAACGTCCTCAAAGGTGACCAAAAATGCAAAAAATAGCGGTAAACTTATATCTTTCTCTTTTTGAGATATTCAAGGTAATTTTTTATCAAAAAGATAAAGTTTTCAATCCTAATAGCAACATAAATAATATTGAAAAACATTAAAAATATTACCTACTAAAAGATTTTTAAATTGAAAACTTATTGGTCCAAGACAAAAGGGAATAGTCCAGAAAGCCACTGCGCATCCGCTAGGAAAAATATTCTAATTCGGATTTTTTGCACAATCTTACTCAAAAAGGACTCCTTTTAACAAATTTGCATGTTGCCAAGACCAATAGGTGGTCAAAAATTTTTTAAACGTTTTTTTTTTTGTTTTTTTCCTAAAATTATTCTTTTTGCATGGAAAACAGTTTTTTTAGGTTTTTTGGATCATTCCAAACAGAAAAGGTCTTTAGTGACTTTTCTCTGAAAATGATAGTTTTTGACATATAAGCGATTAAAAATTGAAAAATTGCGAAATCGGCCATTTTAACCCTCAAAAACTATGTGAAAAACTGAAAATTTGAATGTTTACAAGGTAAGTAGATATTCTTTAAACATTGATTGATGAAATCCCGAAGAGTTTTTTGCAATACAGTATTCAAAACTCCTTTGTTATTTATTTGCTAATCAAGCGTGCGCGACACTATTTTCCACCGACAGTATGGTGCAAATGAAAGGAATAAATTCGTTATTTCGTAAACCGGCGACTTTAAGGAAAAATCCCGAAATAGGTCGATTTTTATTTTTAAATTATGATATTGTGGCATATATAGTATAGTAGTGACGTCATCCATCTGGACGTGATGACGTAATAGATGATTTTTTTAAATAAGAATAGGGGTCGTGTGCTAGCTCATTTGAAAGGTTCTGTAATTCTCTATTCAGTAATAAAAACATTTACATAATTATTTATACAGGGTGTCCAAAAAAATTTATTAAATTAAATTATTTGACAAAGAAAGAAGTAGAAGGACACCCTGTACAAATAATTATGTAAATGTTTACATTACTGAATAGAGAATTGAAGAACCTTTCAAATTAGCTACCACACGACCCCTATTCTTATTTAAAAAAATCATCGATTGCGTCATCACGTCCAGACGGATGACGTCACTAGTATACCATATATGCCACAATATCATAACTTAAAAATAAAAATCGACCAGTTTCGGTATTTTTCCTTAAAGTCGCCGGTTTACGAAATATTGAATTTATTCCTTTCATTTGCACCATACTGTCGGTGGAAAATAGTGTCGCGCACGCTTGATTAGCAATTAAAAAACAAAGGAGTTTTGAATATTGTATTGCAAAAAACTCTTCGGGATTTTATCAATCGATGTTTAAAGAATATCTACCTATCTTGGCAACATTCAAATTTTCAGTTTTTCACATAATTTTTGAGGGTTAAAAATGGCCGATTTCGCAATTTTTCAATTTTTAATCGCTTATATGTCAAAAACTATCATTTTTAGAGAAAAGTCACTAAAGACCTTTTCTGTTTGGAATGATCCAAAAACCCTAAAAAAACCTTTTTCCATGCAAAAAAAATAATTTTAGGAAAAAAACAAAAAAAAAACGTTTAAAAAATTTTTGACCACCTTTTGGTCCTGGCAACATGCAAATTTGTTAAGAGGAGTCCTTTTTGAGTAAGATTATGCAAAAAATGCGAATTAGAATATTTTTCCTAGCGGATGCGCAGTGGCTTTCTGGACTAGAAGGAATTCTACACTATGCAATTCACAACCCCCGTCTGCAGCTTGGTAAAGTTCCAACGGAAAATAGACCTAGTTACTCTTTAGGAGTAATACTAATAAAAATAAAAATGTATACCATTTTTATTCAGTTGCAATGCGAAGGCAAAATAATCCTATTTTTCCCTTAGAATACGGAGCGCAGTCCAGCACTCTGAACCAACAATTTTCGACTCTTATTGGAGTCGTCTTCGGAGAGACGTAGGCCTGCTGCTCCATACTCGAAGTGACCAACCATGAAAGCTTATCCCCACATTGCAACTGACGTGTATGGATTAGATGACTAGCGTCATCTGGCAATTGAAAGATAAAGTTTTCAATCCTAATAGCAAGCAATCCTAATAGCAGCTTGGTAAAGTTCCAACGGGGGTTGTGAATTGCATAGTTTAGAATTCCTTCCCTTTTGTCTTTACTGCAGCATCCATCTGGCTTGCATATTGTAGAAGCCTTGGCGGTGTCACCAGGGAAATGGACCAATAAGTTTTCAATTTAAAAATATTTTAATAATATTTTTAATGTTTTTCAATATTATTAATGTTGCTATTAGGATTGAAAAACTTTATCTTTCAATTGCCAAATGACGCTAGTCACCTAATCCATACACGTCAGTTGCAATGTGGGGATAAGCTTTCATGGTTGGTCACTTCGAGTATGGAGCAGCAGGCCTACGTCTTTTCGATGAGACTCCAATAAGAGTCGAAAATCGTCGGTTCAGAGTGCTGGACTGCGCTCCGTATTCTAAGTGAAAAATAGGATTATTTTGCCTTCGCATTGCAACTGAATAAAAATGGTATACATTTTTATTTTTTATCGTTTATATTAAACGAGAAATACCCATAAAAAATTACTACAAATAAAGAAGAAAAAAATCCTCTTTCAGCCAGACCATGCACTGTTTCACGGGACTTATCGAATGAGGTATAATTTGTAGAATATTCTAATAAAACTCACCCAAGGGACAAAGGTAAATTTAGAAAGAGCATCTGGATATGATATAAACGCCAGTCCAGTACCTCCACCAGCTGAAATGACTTCACTGGGTGGTACATTCATTTCATGTGCTAGGTTTCCCAGAATACCGAAAATGGTAAATCCAGACAAAAGGGATGTAAATGTATCCAACGTTGTAACCACGAGAGCATCCCTGAAAATTTTGAAAAATAGTTTAATTAGTCTTATGTTAATATAACATCTTTAATTGGAATTAACCACAAATTTAATTCAAAATACGTTTATTTTGAAGTTTTGATTTCCATTTTGGAAATCGTTCTCAAAATCTAAAATTAAACAAATTATTATTTTTATATACCAATAGATTTATATATTTCGATGTACCAATCTCGCAAGTTCTTCAACTATGAAGTTCCTCTTCATCCTAGAAGGACTGCATTTGCCTGCTATTTTCCCTTGCATAATATTTTGTCGAAACCTATATTTGGGACCTCTCATTACATGTCTGAAATATTCTAGCTTTCTCTCCTTGATGCTTTTTATAATCTCAGTAGTCTTGCTGAGACGTTCTAGTATTGTGGAATTTCGAATCTTTTCAACTCAAGAAACTTTTAAAATTCTTCTATAGAAGACACATTTCTAAAGCATCAAGGCAATTTAGATCAATTTTATAAACAGTATAAGACTCCCCACTCCTCAACCTCTTCAGTTAAAGACTTAAAAAGGCAAACACATTGTAAAATATTTCACTTGAGAAAGGCACTTTGCCGAAACAGCTGTAGTAATAACATAGTTGTAATAAATTTTGTGGAAGTATAGAAAACAAACGTTTTTCAGTGTTTTATTGTAAGTATAAGACTCGACACCATAAAGTAAGACCGAGAACACTGAATGTTAATTTTAGGTCTCTGTTACATAATACCTTGGACGCCCTTCTAAAAGCGGCTCTAGTGTGCTGCTCTATTCTGGATATAATTTCACCGTGACTCTCTGCGTTACAATTTAACTGATCCAAGGTAAACAATTTGATCAACTTGCTGTTGGTACTATTTACATATAATATGTAGATATAGATGGTTTTATTTTCTGTTGTTTATTTATTACGAGTATTTTAGTTTTCCGTATGTTCAGATCCAGTCCTGCTTCCTTATAGCTCTCAACGACACTGTCAAGTAATATTTGCATATCTTCTTAAGTAGAAGCTAGGAGTACTGTGTCATCCACATATCGCAAATTATTGATGACTTCACCGTTCACAACTATTATTCCTTCTTGTTTTTCTGAAGTGCCTTTTTTTTGTTACTTAATATTAGCAACTGATGTTCTGCCGAACAGCAATTGCAGTTAGATAGCAAAATCAGTCTTATACAAATTAATGGTGCAAAGTAGTGACGTCTGTCACGGTGACAACTGCAACTAGCGTCTGCAATTGCCATCTGCAGTTGCCTTCTGCCGCCTTCGGTCGATGTCGGAATCGTAGGGTAATAAAACGGTTTATCATAAATAATATTGTTTGATTTTTAAAACATCACTTGTACCTGTTAATGTTATGGTCAAATTTGTTGTACGAAGAAAGAGTAATAATTGAACCAAACCCAACTCCAAGGGAAAAGAAGCATTGAGTGACTGCTGCATACCAAACCTAAAAAGTACATTCCAATTTAGTTACAAGAAAAAAAATGTTTTAATATATTTTACTAATGTTAGTAAAATTTGTGTCTTTTTATCAGATTGTCTCATTCAACATTTAATACAAAATTGGTTAATGTTAAGAGGTGAAACAGAATCCTGAACGCAATAGTTACATACTATTCAACTTAGAAAATTATTACTTGAATTTGATTAGAGATTCAATATAAATGTGATTGAAATACATGTAAATTTTTAAGAAAAGAAATAACGAAGGTAAGCAAATATATCATTTTATCCAGTCTGAAAACCCCAAAGAGTGCGTAGTGGTCTCAGTGGTGGATTTAGGGGGGGCTAGAGGTGCTGTAGCACCGGGCCCCCAGGTTGAAGGGACCCCCAGAAGACCTACACATTTGTCTAAAATTACGTATTTGGCATTCTGACGCGCCGTCGTACTTACCCTACCAAACTCCTCTTATTTGTTGTAAAAATTACTTTGAAATTATTGTTGTATTGACAATTTCATATAATCTTTTTTCTGAGAGAAAAGGAAAGGAACACCCGGTAACCACCCTTTTATGACATGACATAAATGGCAACAGATTAGCAGGTATACTTTTACATCTCCTTTTCGGAAATCTTACAATACAATGCTTTTAAATCGCTCTCAAAGTTAAAGGTGTTTGACAAAAATAGATGTCTTTCAATGGGTGCCATAAAGTTAAGAAATGAAATATAAAATATACCTACTTTGCCCTTTAAGCTTAACAACAAGTAAAGCTTTTGTTTACAACCAAGTAAAGTACCTGAAGAACGTCAAAGACGACAATTAGTAATTCATACCTACTTGTGTTGGCGTTAGCTTTTAGTCATTTATCATTAGATTGTGAATCGTGAGTTGATGCTGGTGAATTTTATTTATTCGGTTCGGATTAATTTTTAGTTCTAGTGTTTGTGAGTGCTAATTAATATTGTTTAAATACATTACGTTTATACGCTTGTAACTATCTATAATGTCACTTAAGCAGCATAAAAGCGGAGCCGCTAAGCGAAAGGTGAGTTTATTTACTTAATTTATATTAGCGCAACTTTTAGCCTAATCAAATAAAAAAACATAATTTAATTCCGAACATTTTTTGTCCTTTTTTAAAACAAAGTTTGGGCAAAATAAAAAGATATTTTTGAAAAAGGATACGCTTCAGATGACGGCACAATTATTTCAACAAGGAAGAGCAGGTAAATTTTTCTTATAAATTGGTTTTTTAAACTTTAACCTAAATTAATGATTACATAGAGGTTTTTACAATTTTTCTTTAAAAACCTAATGGGACAACCTTTAATTTGAGACTTTGTAAGTTCGTTTTCATGCGTAATTTATTTAAATAATTAACAATAAACACTGAATAATTGGTTTTTAAAAATAGGGTTATAGTCGGTAATACACACAGAAAATAGCTATTTGTATAACAAGGGAGGAAAGTGCTACTTTTCCTCCCGAGAATGAAGTTTACTGCCCGACGCGTAGCGGAGGGCAGTAATCATTCAAGGGAGGAAAAGGCACTTTACTCCCATGTTATACATATGGTTTTTCCACCTTCCTCAAATAACAAGTCATTTTTTCATTTTTACTTAATTTATTTATGTAACTAACCAACAAAATTTATTAGAACTAAAACTAACAAGTAGGTACAATATAACTGTCAACTGTCAAATATAAGTCAAATTATTAATGTAAACATTGTTAAATCAAAATAACAATTTACTGTTTTTTACCATTCTGCAAAATACAGGGTGTTTATAAATAAACGTTAAAATGTATAGATAATTACGTAATAGAAAATATATATTATACAGGGCGTCAATAAGTTATATTTCATGAATGAAATACCATGACGTCACTTTTACTTTTCCTCCCTAGGGAGGAAAAATATTTTCCTCCCTAGGGAGGAAAAGTACAACTTTGCTCCCTACAATCAGGTCCGGAAAAGTATACTTTCGGTAGAGGTAGGTGGAAATAGCTATTTGTATAACAAGGGAGGAAAGTGTAACTTTTCCTCCCGAGAATGAAGTTTACTGCCCGACGCGTAGCGGAGGGCAGTAATCATTCAAGGGAGGAAAAGGCACTTTACTCCCATGTTATACATATGGTTTTTCCACCTTCCTCAAATAACAAGTAATTTTGTCATTTTTACTTAATTTATTTATGTAACTAACCAACAAAATTTATTAGAACTAAAACAACAAGTAGGTACAATATAACTGTCAGCTGTCAAATATAAGTCAAATTATTAATGTAAACATTGTTAAATCAAAATAACAATTTACTGTTTTTTACCATTCTGCAAAATATAGGATGTTTTATAAATAAACGTTAAAATGTATAGATACTCCGTAATAGAAAATAGATATTATACAGGGCGTCAGTAAGTTATATTTCATGAATGAAATATTATGACGTCACTTTTACTTTTCCTCCCTAGGGAGGAAAAATATTTTCCTCCCTAGGGAGGAAAAGTACAACTTTGCTCCCTACAATCAGGTCCGGAAAAGTATACTTTCGGTAGAGGTAGGTGGAAAAAGCTTTTTCCACCTACCTCTACCGAAAGTATACTTTTCCGGACCTGATTGTAGGGAGCAAAGTTGTACTTTTCCTCCCTAGGGAGGAAAATATTTTTCCTCCCTAGGGAGGAAAAGTAAAAGTGACGTCATGGTATTTCATTCATGAAATATAACTTATTGACGCCCTGTACAATATCTATTTTCTGTTACGTAAGTATCTATACATTTTAACGTGTATTTATAAAACACCCTGTATTTTGCAGAATGGTAAAACACAGTAAATTGTTATTTTGATTTAACAATGTTTACATTAATAATTTGACTTATATTTGACAGTTGACAGTTATATTGTACCTACTTGTTAGTTTTAGTTTTAATAAAATTTGTTGGTTAGTCACCTAAATAAATTGATTAAAAATGAAAAATGACTTGGTATTAATTTGAGGAAGGTGGAAAAACCATATGTATAACATGGGAGTAAAGTGCCTTTTCCTCCCTTGAATGATTACTGCCCTCCGCTACGCGTCGGGCAGTAAACTTCATTCTCGGGAGGAAAAGTAGCACTTTCCTCCCTTGTTATACAAATAGCTATTACAGGCTTGCAAGTTGCAATGTGCACGAAAAGTTGTCTTATGTTTTACATGTATTAAAATTTTATTTGATTGGTATATTTAAAGAATAAAAGGATTAAGTAAATTTAATGTTTTTGTTGTGACTCATTGTAACATTGTATGATTTAATAAAAATATATGCTTCAAAACAATCGATCAAAAAGCAGTAAATTTGCATCGGGGTTAGAATCTGTCTATGCAATTTTAATTTTTTTCAGGCAAAAGAAGAAAAACTTAGCAGAGTTCAAAAGTTACCGAAATTGACCATGTTTTTTAAGAACCAAGGAGAAAACAACGCCAAACCTCTGTTAATTACGCACGATGACAAGGAAATAAATGATTCAATTGATGTTGCAAACCCCATTTGACAGAAAAAGATGAGTTGAGTGAAAATTCTAGCAATTCTAACAAAGTAACACCTAAAGACGTGTTGGATATTATTATCGAAAAAGACCTTGTTTCAGTGTTTTCAAATACCTATATTGTTTTAAGAATATATTTAACTATACCTATCACGAACTGCGAATCCGAAAGATCATTTTCAAAATTAAGCTTTATTAAAAATAAATTAAGGTCATCAATGGGCGAGAACATATTAGTTTCGTTATCGATCTGCTCTATTGAGAATGACGTATTGGGGGAAATTGATTCTGAAAGTGTCATAAAAGCATTTGTTGAAAATAAACAAAGAAAAAAAGCGTTACCTTGTCTTAGCCTTGTATCTTCTGCAAAATTTTAAATGAACTGAAGTTTATATTGTTTTAATTTTTAAAGAGCCTTGTCAAAAAAGAGTTGGGTAGGGCCCTCTACAAGAATTAGCACCGGGCCCACTAATGAATAAATCCGCCCCTGAGTGGTCTTCATGATAATATCCATGTATAGGTATAGATTTTTCTCTTTTGTAATTTCTATTAATAATCGAAACAAATCTCGAATCTCGTACTGATTTTTAGTACTCTTAAAATCGAATTATTTGTTATATAATCGAACATTTTTCTTAAAAAAATATTAGGGTGGAGTTTATTTTCTTTATTTTCGATTGCGTTAGTGAAAATAAATATTAAAGTTTGCAACCAAACCACATCAGTCATCTGGTTGTAAGTGGATTGTTGTGTTGCCTATCCACTAGAACAGTTTTTGATTCTCGAGATCAAAAATAATCTCATAGTCCGGTAAAAACAGTAGCATTCGAACTTGTGACAAGAAGATGCGCTAGTTTCCGGTGAAAAACATATTAAAAAAAGTATTAATTCAAAAAACGATCATACAGCAATGTGTTTTAACATTTCTTTCGGGAAAAACTGTAGTAAATTAAATTTTTGGAGAAAAACTGTAGTATTTCTAATCAAAATGTCATTTTGTCGTTGTTCCTTCCTTTAACAAATATTTTTCTTATCTTACTCTAGCCCAGTTGTAACAGGTAAAATAAACAAGATATTAGAATATAAAGCAAATATTTTGTTTTCGCTCTCCTGTAAAATTTTAATATTTTGAGTTGTTCCGGTTTAGAACGGTGATGTGCTATATTTTAAACAGTTAGTTGTATGAGATTAAACAAAAACCTCTGAGCTTCTCAGAAGAAAGACTGTTTCGTATGTAATATGCAGATTGTTTATTTTTCGCCCACTTCTGACTTATTGAGATGTGCTTATCCAATTCTTCAAACGCTCTCCTGATAATATGATCTCCGTTAAATAGTCGTGAACACAGTACCTACATTATATCCTTGCCTAGCATTTTTTTTTCTTGAAATTGGTTAGAAAGAGTGTCAGGCACTTTTAGATAGTCTATAATATTTGCTTTTAGTGATCAAGTGATATAATTGTACGATGTACAGCTCAGTTATAATGGAAATACGCTGTTGTGGTACGCTTATTTCTATCACTATCCACTATTTGACTTTATCGAACGCTTTGTGATTAGTCAAAGTGATTGCGTATTTCTATATAGATCCTAGCAGTATAATCTCCTTGTTTCTGCTCTGTTATTTATGTGTATGTGATTTGTGTTTGGAACTTTGAAATAATCTAAACTTTGCTATCTAATAATAAATCGACCTTTGTGTTGGAAAAAAGATAAGGATCATGATGGTGGCTGAAGTACAGAAAGCAAAAAATATAAACAAATAAAAATATTATTATTGTTTTTACCTCTGCGTCCAATAATTTGGTGAAATCAGCCTTTATAAAATAGAGCATTCCTTCTGTAGCACCTTTCAATGTGGCAGCTCTGATAAACAGTATGAACATAACCACATACGGAAAGATAGCAAGGAAGTACGAAGCCTTTCCGGAACTTTTCACACCTCTAACAGATACCAGGTATGTTATTAGCCAAGTGACTAGTACAAGAATCGCCAGTTTCCAGTCTGGTAATCCGATTCCGTCGCTAATATCGTCAACTTCTTTTAAAACTTCTCTCCTAAAATTTACCAAAGTTAAATATTAAAAAATATATTATAAAATTTAGTTTGTGTCAAACTAAACATTGTCCAACAAAGAGAAAGGATGAAAAACTAAGCGATAACTAAAATAAATAAGAGGATCGCAAAAGCGATACTTAAGAAGATAATATAAAAAACTACAAAGTAGAAAAACTAAACAACCAGTAGAGCAAAATGAGCAAAATAGGGACATGAAAGTTTTGAGAAGGAGCGTAAAAAATAATAGACATTAACCATCTAAGAAACAGAGCTGAAGAAGAAACTACAAACAGATATGGAACATTAACAATAGTCGAACAGTTCTGCACAGAGCTATATAAATCAAGAGAAAAAGATAACAATATGCAACCTCCAATTACAGCAAAAACTGGGGTAATAAAACAGGAATCAAATGTAATGCCCAATATAACAAAATCAAAAATCGAAGAGGTATTGAAGAAAATGAAAAATATTCGAATTCCAGGCGAAGATGAAATAAATATAAATCCCTAGGACATGGAATTACGATTGGCACGAATATTCTGACCCATGAATGAAGAGAAGAATTGATCTTGGTTGAGTAGCATATAGAAAACTGAAAAAAACTTTTAATAATAAGCTACCCATATGCCTGAAGAGAAAACTATTTGATCAGTTGCAATAACAAAAGCCTCGGTTACCAAACTGAGAGTGACACATAGAAGAATGGAGCGATCCATGTTAGAAATAACTTTGCAAGATAAAATAATAAACGAAGAGATCAGGAGAAGAACCAAGGAGACTGATATAATCGAAGGGAAAGTCAAACTAAAATGGAGATAGGCCGGACACATGGCTAGAATGACAGAGGGGCAATGGACAAATAGGTTATTGGAAAGGAGACCATGGGAAGACAAGAGAAACTTCGATTGACTACCTACACGATGAATTGATGATTTCGGAAAGCTAAATAAAAACTATATAAGAACGGCGCAAGATAAATACGGTTGGAACCATGAGGAAGAGTCCTATGTATCAAAAAAACATAATAAAAAAATTAGTCTTACCTGAAATACATTTCGGACGAACTTATTGTTTCAACCCCCGTTATTGAAGTATTGGATTGATCCAAACAGGTCAAATTTCTTGAGTCTAAATACTCCTGCCAGCTTTCTTGACATGTTGCCCATGGAAAATTGGATGTAAATGAATTAAATAAGTAGACCAATGTTATGGCCATGATGATGCAGTAGTACGAGGCTACACAAAAACTTCCTACAACTTGTCCGTAACCGATGCCTAGAAGAAATAAAATACAAATATAAAAAACATGATTTTGAAACTATGGAATTACTACTACTATACAGACAATAACCACAGTTTACTAATCCCATAAAATAAAGGATCTTCTGATTCTTTTCGTTCCTAGTGTATCATGGAGTAATCATGTTTCTATCGCAGTAGACAGGTTTGCTACTCCTGCGCAATATGGGTAGCGATTACTGCTAATTTATCAACAAGACACTATCATCTTTTTCCTGCCGATTACTAATTCCTGCACTTCTCCATTTTTTGTTCCAGTTCTCTCTGTATGTCTCTTAAGAGGCAACAGTAGCGATCAACAGGTAACAACAAACGCGGTCCAATATTATTGCGGCCGTACTTTTGAATATTTTGTCGAGATATTTGGCACACATATTCGTAATATAATAAAGAGTCCAATTTCAGAAATATGTCAGTATGAGGAAATTACTCTATAACTAAATAAAATATTGCAAGAAGGAGCCTGTACCGCCATTAAGAAGAACAAATAAATACACTTTCTTCAAATAAACTTTTTTACCCCATGCCTAGATTTTGTATCATTTTGGACCTACTAAAATTTGTATTTCTTACAAGAATTCGAACATATAACTAATAACTAATTAGGCAACATAGAGAAATTGTTACTGTCATTTTGACAAACCTGCGTCAGATTTTCTCTTATCTGGGGCCTCGATTTTTGATCCTTCGCTTCGTTATCGAACGTATTCGCTACGTATACTAAACAGATACGAAGCGAATACGTTTGATAACGAAGCGAAGGGTCAAAAATCGAGGCTCTCTGTTCTGTTATTTTTATCAATATCTGTTCAGTGCAGTTGTGTATCATTTTAAGAATTTGTTATTGTTGTTTCGTAGGAAAGTAGTGTTTATTTATAGTTTATTAATTATGTTTTTGTGTATTAGAACTAACAACTAAGTTGTTGGCTTATTTGAAAAAATATATTATTGTTAATTGTGAGTTTTAGTTATATGTATGTAAGTAAGTATATTTTACGTAAAAATATTTCGAATTCTAATGCGAGTATATAAAGTTTTAGGAGGATTTATTATTCTAAAGATATTTTCAATAGTTTAAAAAATGGGAAAAGTTCATTTAAAGTTCAGTTAGAGTTGGCGCTCTATGAACTAAATCAAATAAGACGGCTCTTGTTTCGCTTTACGAAACGAAATGACTATTTATTTATTGTTTTATTATTATTTCGTGCAAATACCTATGTTAACTTAAAATTTTCACCCATTTTAGTTTATTTTTATAAATATTTATTTACTAATCACAAAATTGTTTTCTACTTTTTCCATTTAGCGCGCCTATGAGTATAATTGTCAAAATATTCATTCATTAATCTTAGATAATGTCAAAGATTACCACTGTTGCCCAAGTTTCGCAGATCTTACGAAAAAAGGTATGATACTATCTCCCGAAGTTATATTGATGATGCGCTACTGATGCTCTTAAATGTGGTTAGTGATTTTCCCATTCTTCTTTTCCCAGTCATTTGCAAATATCGCTAATGAAAAGGCGCTATTTCAGCAAAATAATTTTATGAGCAAAAAAACATTACGTATACATATACAGAGTGACCCAAAAGTCTGGAAACGGCCAATTATCTAGTAAATTGCTAGTCATAATTGTACAAAATTTGAGGTACACCTATTTTGGGATACGGAGATTCCATATCTGATATTTGCAATGTTGCCAGATTTGCCGTTTCTCTTATATTATTAGTAACTTTGGTTTTTCAAATTCATCACCCTCTATAATTTTATCATGATTTTATGTAGTCTGGAAGGTCTTAAATACATAAAACAGAAGTCTGGCAACGCCTAATTGTCTCAATAAATTTTTTAATACTACATAACTTTTTCAACTAAGTACATTAAAACGTAACAATTGATAGATTATAACATTTTTAACATAATGGTTACTTTACCAAGTGTTCAAAATGTGATCCATTTGTGAGTTGACAGTACCCTAATCGATGGTAGAATGCGTGTACCACATTTCTCCACGATTGTCTAGAAATTATTAGAGATTCATCGATAATTCGTTGCCTTAGCTCTGCAAGACTTGCTGGTTTAGTTTTGTAAACTGAATTTTTCAAGTATTCCCAATAAAAAATAATCTTTACGATTGCAATCAGGTGAACGTGGAGGCCATTCAATTCTACCTCGTCTACCAATCCATCGGGAAATATCTCATCTAATTAACGCCGAACATTTACACCAAAATGAGCTGGAGCTCCATCTTGCTGAAACCATATCTGATTAAAATTGGCTCCAAACAAGTTTCTCAGTGTAAGTACAATATCATTTTTAAGTAACTTTTCGTAACTATCTCACCTGACATTAAATTTCCTTCGATAAAAAATGGCCATATTAACTGAGTACCTACTATACCTGACCATACATTTAATTGTTGTGGTCTTTGAGTACGGTTTTCACGCATCCAGTGTGGATTTACGTCACTCCAGTACCTTAAATTGGGTCAATTTACACTTCCACACAGTGTAAAGGTTGCTTCATCGGAAAAACATATTCTGTTAACGAAATTTTCATCATTTTTAATTTTATCCATCATTACTTCAGTAAACTGTAATCTACGATCGAAGTCATCTTCACTTAATTCTTGCAATAAGTACATTTTGTATGGTTTAAATTTATTCTTACGTAATACACGTAAGACTGAAGAACCACCTACATCATGTACTTGTGCAGCCCTGCGTGAGGATGTATGTGTATCTTCAACAAAACTTTGCATTATATCTAAAGTTTTGTTGTCATTCATAACTCTTTTCGGTCTACCTGATCTTTTACTTCTCCAGATTCCTCAAATCGCTTTACAGTTTTTTGTACCGTGTCGCATTATGAATAGGAGAATGGTTTGGGAAAGTATCATTGAACAAGTTGGCTACTTCACAATAAGATCTTTTTCTGTCACCGTACCCTCTCATCATTAGAATAGTAATTCGTTCTTTTTCGTTGAGAGCCATTTTAGAGAAACAATAAATTTATCTTGCAGAACTTTTCAAAACACAACTACTGTCAGTTTTAGTTAATATTAGGTTTTTTCTAGCAAACAGTCAAACTAGTCGGAAACCGTCAGCAAATAATTGGTCAGTGAGAGAACATAATACAGTCACCAGTGCTATCCCCTCTACTCGCGCTGGTCGACTATTCGCTGATGGTTTCAAACCGTTTGAAACTGATGCTAGAACAAACCTAATATAAATGGTGAACAAATGTCAAAATCACAGCATTCTACATTTAAATATTTAAATTTATTAAAATCTACATATTTTGCACTGTTTTATGTATTTAAGACCTTCCAGACAATATAAAATCATAAGTGTTACATATGGTTGAATTCGTATTGAATAGGAGATTCCAATAATGATTGAATATACAGGGTGATGAATTTGAAAAACCAAAGTTACTAATAATATAAGAGAAACGGCAAATCTGGCACCATTGGAAATATTAAATATGGAATTTCCGTATCCCAAAATAGGTGTACCTCAAATTTTGAACAATTATGACTAGCAATTTACGAGATAATTGACCGTTTCCAGACTTTTGGGCCACTCTGTATAGTATAACAGATTTAACTGAAACGCCCAAGGTCACTTGCACCGCATGAACGTATTTCGTGTCTCCTCGCGGTTGCAGATAAATGGGTTTTACTGTACTTTGTACAATATTTTTCTGCAGCCTCAAAAAAAATTAACGCATGATTGGCAATTAGAATAAGACAAACTATTCACATCAAGTAATATTATCTTTGCCTTAAATTGATTTAAAATACAATAGTTTTCTTCCCAACTATCACCTCAAGACACATCCCACCTTTTCCATATGCAATGAAGCTGAGGACCACTAGAGAGCATCATAGCATAAATGAGCGTTTAGTGCCCGTCTATTTGACTGTATTCATTGAACCTACATCATTTTAGGTTGACCCTCACGGGAGACCTGAAGATGGACAGTAAATTGTAGTGTCCGAAACCGGTCGTCCTATGGTTCAATAAAATAGTTTGTGAGTAAGTGTGAATTGTATTTTTACAATCCATTTTAAAAAGTGTGAATATTTACCTTTAAGTACAGGCGATAGTTTCGTATACATCTTAATGGATCCTCTATTTGAAAACTGCCCTAGTGCCATCTCCATGTAATACATCGGTCTCCCGATAAACGTTAGGATGATCAGATACGGTATAAGGAAAGCTCCTCCACCATTTTTGTTAGCGATAAAAGGAAACCGCCAAATATTTCCCAATCCAACCGACATAGCGATACAGGACATCAAAAACTCCGTACTGTTGCCCCATTGAGATCTTTCCTTTGCTTCTTCGTTTGTTGTAACCTAAAATATATGAATATTTTTGTCAAAATATAGATATAATATGTAATATAATTAAAAGTTAAAAATGAATAAACGTTTTCAGTCTTGCTGCAACCCGAAACTGCAGTCGTATTGTATTTCTAGTTCAATCAGACAATAGAGCAATTAACTCTACCGGTTTCAGGGCTTCTTAGCCCCTCATCAGGAGATACATATGCTCTTCTCTCTGAATGAACCAGGATAATACACCGAGAGCAGTCACGGATTGCAACGAAAGAAATGGCAGGGATGTCCTAGCGACATCTGTAGAAAAAAATTTAAGTTTTTAATCTAAAAGCACATAAAATGATACCATTTTATATCCTACCAGATCAAAAACAATGGAAAACCTTCTCTGGTTACACAATCCGAGGCTTCTAAAAATGCAAGCCATGCGGATTCTGAGAATATGGGAAGATGAGGGAATTTTACAATTTATAATTCACATCCCGTCCACACAGGAGGTAAATTTCCAGCGAGAATGGTTCTATTAGTACTCCAAATAGAGTAAATTTACTATAAGTACATTTTTTCTACTAGATTTTGATTTCCAGTATGAGAAATCTTTAGTTTAATTCTGTTCTTTGAATCTCTCAATGTTTTAAAGGTAGTTAATTTCAATTTTATACTTATACATTTGAGAAGTTTCTGGCTGAACTATGGGTCCATCCATATTCACCACTGGAACCTATTCACAATGAAGTGAGTAACTTGAGTTTTACCAATGTAAAAAAAGCCCACACTAGAATAAAGATGAGTCAGAAGTTTATGATATATTTTTAAAATTTGGTTTTCTATTTTTATTTGAGATTTTATATCGATGATAACATTATACAGGGTGTAACAAAAATACAGGTCATAAATTTAATCGCATATGCTGGGACCAAAAATAGTTCGATTTAACCTAACTTACCTTAGTACTGATGTGCACGGAAAAAAAGTTACAGCCCTTTGAAGTTACAATATGAAAATCGATTTTTTCCAATATATCGAAAACTATTAGATATTTTTTATTGAAAATGGGCATGTGGTATTCTTATGGCAGTAGTATTTTAAGAAAAAATTATAATGAAATTTGGACACCCCATAAAAATTTTATGGAGGTTTGGTTCTTTTAAACCCTTCCAAACTTTTGTGTACGTTCCAATTTAATTATTATTGTAGAGCCATTACTTAAACACAAGTTTTTAAAAACTTTTTTGTCTCTTAGTACTTTTTTCAAAAGTCAGTTTTTATCGAGATATTTGAATGTTTGTCAAATCCACCACATATTTGTATATGGTAAAGTACGGTTGTGGAGTAGGGATGGCGGTTATTGACAAAACACCGGTTTTCGGTTATACCGTTTTTTTTGCTTACGGTTTAACCTGGCGGTTATAACCGGCCAAAAAAAACCGGTTTTTGGAAAAACCGGTTTTCGGTTTTTTTAATCCAATAGGTTACAAAGTTACATTTACAATACACTTTAGTTTGTGATACTCCATTCGACTCGATATCAATATGACCAAAATTAGTACTATCGAAAGAACATGTACTACTTTTAACGCGTTTGTATATTTGTAGAATAGGTACATTTTATTTAACTCATTTAATACTTTCTGTATGAATGAATCGTTTTAAAAACGTAGCGAAATTCTTGGAGATCCGTATTCGTAATCAGTAATTCGATATTCATAGTCAGAGCATTATTTTTGGTAATCAGAAAAAGTCATTCACCTACTTTCAATGTCAGGAGTTAAGTGTGAAAAATAGATGATGTTTGCGTCTAATTCAACCAGATCACTTCTTATGTAAATATTATGATTACAAATACCTTTTCAAGGAAATATTATAATAAAACTTAATAATTGTTTCTGGCTGATGTGAGATTGCACTTTAAGTTTGCTTCTGTATTTTATAAAATAAAATAAAATTTGAGGTATGGTTTTGTTTGGAATAATTAATTGAGAATAATGATAATGATTGGGATCCAAAATAATACCTAACCTAATCCTAATCACCGTAAAAACCTAATAACCGGTTTTTACTTTAAAAAGAAAAAACCGGTTATAACCGGGACAAAAAAACAACCGGTAAAACCGGTTATTACGAAGTAAAAAAACCGGTTTTAGGTTTAAACCGGTAGGTTTTTCCCATCCCTATTATGGAGACTTGGTAATAATATGAAAATTTATTTATGATTTACATTTTTAAGTATATTTTGAACCATATTAAAAAAGAAGCCACATCTCGATAAAAGATGCTTTATCAAAAAAATACAAAGAACAAAAAAGTTTTAAAAACACTGTGTTTAACTGATGGTACCGCAGTAATAGTTTAATTGGAACGTACACAAACATTTGGTGGGTTTAAAAGAACAAAACCCTCATAAAATTTTTATGTAAACATATTAAAAAAGAAGCCGCAACTCGATAAAGACTGCCTTATCGAAAAAATACTAAGAGGCAAAAAAGTTTTAAAAATATTTAATTTAACTAATGGCACCACAATAATAATTTATTTGGAACGGACACAAAAGTTTGGGGGGCTTTAAGGGAACAAAACCCCCATCAAATTTTTATGGGGTGCACAAATTTCACTATAATTTTTCTTTAGGATGTTCTTTCCATAAGAATGCTACATGTCCATTTTCAACAAAAAACCTCTAATAGTTTCCGATATATTCAAAAAAATCGATTTTCATTTTGTAACTTCAAAGGGCTGTAACTTCTTTTGTGTGCATATTTGTACTAAGGTAAGTTAGGTTCATTCGAACTATTTTTGGTCCCAGAATATGTGGTTTAATTTATGACCTGTATTTTTGTTACACCCTGTATATTGTGAAATTTTATACAGCCTCTTTTTATATTTTTTAAAAAACAATATTTTATTTCTTTTCCTGTCTCTTTATTTCAAGAGTTGGGTATTTGCTGCCTCTTTTGACAACAAACCTAGCTTTATATTTTCAGGTTTTGCTAAGTTCAATTTTTAATTTAGTATGTTGTTTTGTTAGTTGCCTTTTATACATTCTATTTGTAGGCCAGGGCGCATCTGTAAAAATATTAGTACATTTTTACGTTGAGAGTTGACTCAAATTTTTTTGCAGAAATTGCTTGAAAATAATTCAAATAATAATATTTGAGTTATCCTCCCTCTCAAAAAGGTCCGGAACATTGTTTAAATAATCAAAATGTCAAAAAATGAAGGAAAAATTCGATTTTTTTCTACGTTTTTTGATTATAACTTTAAGAGTATTCATTTCCGAGAAAAGTTGTATCGACATAAAAGTTGTGAAATTACATTTCCTACAATATAGAGTTAGTTGAAAATTTAAAAAATAGTCACCCTTGTTGCAAAATAGCAATAATTGGGAAAAAACTATACAAAAACAAGTATTCGCATTTTACGTTTTTCAACCATTTATGCTAAACTTAGGACCTTCAAATTTCACCCAGAAAAACTATACGATACAGTTAAATAATACTGTAAATTTCATTAAGATCGGTTCAATAGATTTTGCAAAATAAATTTTGTAATCCAGCTTTCGCAAAAAAATTCATTTTTTCAAACAGTTACAGGACTGAAAATAAAGCAGATAGCAAGTTGAAATTTTTTTGCTTATAGAAATGTACTGTACCTTTCATTTGCAATTTGCAAAACTAAAATCGATGAACCACCACGGCGTCAGGATTTTTTTTAAATAAACATTAATTATTGGTGTTGCGCGCAGGACACCGGATAGTTTGCTCTGATTGGGCATTCCACTGACCTTTGATAATTATTGATACATTTTAAATTTCATTACATTTCGATATAAATAAATAAATTTGTTTATTGCAAAATAAAACACGTACTCTATCCTTTGAAATAACACTATTTTTAGCAAAAACTTTGTTTGTTCATATATTTTAACTTGAGAATAAAAGTTTATTATTTTTAAACACATACAATTGTTTAAACAATATTTCACAAACAATAATAAAGTTAGTTTGATTTTTGTGGAAGTAAAATATTAAAATACAACAAAATATAGAGTAAGAAAATAATATATTAGATGAAAATTGGAAGAAATTTTGGTGGAAATCAACTTCATGTGAATCGAACACCGCTGTCCTGCGCGTAGCACCAATAATTGGACCGCGTTATGTAATAACGGATTAACCGCCAAAAGTCCAAAATCGAGAGTGCCATCTTGCAGCTAGGGTGCAAATCTATGTATAAAAATATGTTTTTTGTAAAAAAATTTAAAAAAAGCTATTTTTAAATGCCTGTATTAAGCGACTTTTTTATTTTATTAAAAAAAATCTCACACTAGGATTTGTAATATCGAACTAAACGCTAATAATGGTACATAATCCATTGTCATAAACAAAAATCCGCATCTTTGTAAGTGTAATAACGAATCAAGCGCCACGAATAGTAGGTTAATTCTTTATTACAAAACATAACATATTTACTAACGTTTAAGATATCGAATTAAAAGGCATCCTTTGTCAGGAAACATCAGATTAAGCGCCAAATATGTCTGTTAATCCGGTATTCGGATCTTAACTCATGCATATCTTAAAAAATCATTAACGAATTAAGCGACATTTGATCGAATATGCGCAAAAAAATTTCAACTTGCTATCTGCTTTATTTCCAGTCCTGTAACATTTTGAAAAAATTAATTGTTTTTGCGAAAGCTGGATTGCAAAATTTATTTTGCAAAATCTATTGAACCGATCTTAATGAAATTTACAGTATTGCTTTATTGTATCATAAAGTTTTTCTGGATGAAATATGAAGGTCATAAGTTTAGCATAAATGGTTGAAAAACGTAAAATGCGAATACTTGTTTTTGTATGTTTTTTTTTCGCAATTATTGCTATTTTGCAACAATAGTGACTATTTTTTTTAACTTTTAACTAATTCTATATTGTAGGAAATTTAATTACGCAACTTTTATGTCAGTAGATCTTTTCTGGGAAATGAATACTTTTAAAGTTATAATCAAAAAACGAAGAAAAAAATCGAATTTTTCCTTCATTTTTTGACATTTTAATTATTTAAACAATGTTCCGGACCTTTTTGAGAGGGAGGATAACTCAAATATTATTATTTGAGTTATTTTCAAGCAATTTCTGCAAAAAAATTTGAGTCACCTCTCAACGTCCATCTCAAAACAGATGGGCCCTGGACTATTGTGTATGTTGTTCTGTTGTTTCCATTTTCTTCTAAATTATGTTATTTTCTGATTGATTGTTTTGAAAGAATTATTTCTTTGAGTCACAAAATGATAGGTACTTACTGTTACAGCAGTTAAATCTCCATTGCGTTCTTTTTCATAATCGGAAGGTTCCTTTTGGAACCCTAAATTTTCCAGCCCCACCTAAAACAAAAGGATTTTATGTAATAAATGTAGCAATAGAGGAGGGGAAAAAGGGAGAGGGAGCCATTTTCGATGAATTAAAAAAATTACCAACTACCAAAACTTATAATCAGATAAGTCATTTAAATTGCAGTAAATTAAATTTTATTTTCCTCTAATCTGGTTTGTTATTATCTTAACATACGTATTTATGATATGTCTAATTTGTTTAAAGGTGTGTGATTTAAAACATATAAAAATGTTGTAAATTGTTGGTAGAATCTTTCCAGCTAACATGTAATTTCAAATATTCCAAACTGAAAAATTTCCTCATCGTTTTATATGCATATTTTTTATTAATTAACCGCGTCAACCATTGAGGGTTATTAGTTGGAGGATAAAATCTAATAATTACGATAGAAAATTACAAAGTCAATTAATTTCAGTTAATATGGTATTTAATAATTAAAGATCTATAATATTAAGATTTATGCAACATAAAACTTATTTATAATTTGTTAAGGATATAATACTCTGGGCTAATTAGCAAAATACAAGGAATAGTTATTTACCAGCAATTTTATTGCTGGAATCGAATCTTATTATTGTATGTATTAATAATATAGGTATGCAAAGTCCGCAGATAGTGTGCTACATTTTTTATAAACAAAATGGCGCCCGAAAATCATGTTTTTTTCAATTTTTGCTCTATAACTCCAAAGATTTTAACTTTACACCAAAAACACCCAAATAAAAATTTACCGCAATTAAATTTTGCATAGAGACGTGTTTTTGCCGATTCACTTTGCCGAAAACTTTCCCCGGAAAAAGCAGGTTTTTCCAACAAAATCTTTAATATTCAACTAAAATTTTAGTTAAGTAATTGTTAATCAATAATTAAATATCTTGGTAATGTAAAAGCCCTTTTCGTATAGATTATAATTCAAGAAGCCGATGCAAATTGAATGAACAGTTTAGCAACAATTGAATTGGTAATTAAAAATTTACGGTCGCTATACGACAATAATTATGATGCATAAGAATAACTATGATTTTTTCATAAAAAGACACTATACCTATCTAATGTATTTTACAGAATTGAAATTGGACTATTTAAGCGGCCTCAGGAATATTTTAAAGTTATAAACAATGTTTTGGCTTATAAACAAATAGAATATCTCAAAAAATATTAAACTAAATTAAATTGTGAAAACGGTATTCGAAAAGCAGTGGCAGGACGCTTCTTTCAAAAGAAAAAACGTTTAATTATGACGAGTGGTTCCTGAGATACAACCGGTCAAATTTGACCGGAATTTACGGCAAAGATATAAACAATAGAATCATAATTTTCAAACCATCACCTTTTTATTTTTGTCCTCTTTCTCCACACCAATTTTAATATCTTTAAAATACTCATGACATATATTATTATAATAAAAACTATCGATAATACGTGTGAAAATTGCCAAAAATAGCAAAATTCCAATCAAAAATTAGGTTAGAGAAAATGTAATCTCAAAGTTCAAAATCGGTATACGTTAAAAAAATGCGTTTTCTCGGCTTCCCATGGATCAATTTCCTTCATTCTTTTTTTGTTCCCTAATAACTCGAGTAGAGCCATCGAACTAACGCATTATTAAATGTCAAGCTTTTGTTTTGTTATAATAGATTAATTTATTTATAAGAACAGAAAACTACATATTTTTTCCAGTTGTAGGCTTTTTTTTTAGATAAACTCACTACAAGTGTACCTTTTAAAGTTAAAAACATAAATATTCTCATTTGAAAGCTGTATAATTATTTAAACAATTTTTATTTAAACAAATTAAAATTTTGTGTTATAATAAATAAATTAATTTATTATAACAAAACAAAAGCAAGTTTGACATTTAATAATGCGTTAGTTCGATGGCTCTACTCGAGTTACTTGGGAACAAAAAAGAATGAAGGAAATTGCTCCATGGGAAGCCGAGAAAATGCATTTTTTAAAGTATACCAATTTTGAACTTTGAGGGTTACATTTTCTCCAACCTAATTTTTGATTGGAATTTTGCTATTTTTGGCAATTTTCACACGTATTATCGATAGTTTTTATTATAATAATATATGTTATGAGTATTTTAAGGATACGAAAATTGGTGTAGAGAAAGAGGACCAAAATAAAAAGGTGATGGTTTGAAAATTATGATACTATTGTTTATATTTGTGCCGTAAATTCCGGTCAACTTTGACCGGTTGTATCTCAGGAACTACTCATCATAATTAAACGTTTTTTCTTTTAAATGAAGCGTCCTGCCGCTGTTTTTCGAATACCCTTTTTACAATTTAATTTAGTTTAATATTTCCCGAGATATTCTATTTGTTTATAAGCCAAAAAATTCTTTATAATTTTAAAATATTCCTGAGGCCGCCTAAATAGTCCAAGTTCAATTCTGTAAAGTACATTAGATAGGTATAGTCTCTTTTTATGAAAAAAATCATAGTTATTCTTATGCATCATAATTATTGTGGTTTCCATCTGCTTCTGGAAATATAATCTATATGAAAAGGGCTTTTACGTTACCAAGTCATTTAATTATTGATTAACAATTACTTATCTAAAAGTTTAGTTGAAAATTAAAGATTTTGTTGGAAAAACCCGCTTTTTTCCAAGGAAAGTTTTCGTCTAAGTAAATCGGAAAAACACGTCTCTATGCAGAATTTAATTGCGCTGCATTTTTATTTGAGTGTTTTTGGTGTAAAGTTAAAATCTTTGTAGTTATAGAGCAAAAATTGAAAAAACACGATTTTCGGGCGCCATTTTGTTTATAAAAAAAGTAGCACACTATCTGCGGACTTTGCATATCTCTATTATTAATATATACAATCATAAGATTCGATTCCAGCAATAAAATTGCCGGTAAATAACTTTTCCCAAAAATGGCCTATTCTCCGATAATAATCAGCTCAGATTATAAATGCTAATGCTAACATAGAAGTAGTAGAACAGCTCACATACCTGGATATACAGATAACTGAGGATCGCAGAGAGGAGGACGAAATACGGAAACGGTTAATGTTTGCTAAGAAAGCATAAGTACTTCTCTCTATCGTAGATGTTTAAATTCAAAGACATCCGTAGAGAGGTAAAATTTAAAATACAGGATTGCGAAAAAGTCTGGCAACACGGTAATTTCTCGGAAACCTCTAAAACGATTTTTATGGATTTTGGTGGGTGAGGGTCTTTCAGTGCAGCCATATTATAGTGGTAATTACATTGTTGTCAAATCTTCCGTTTTTCTGGAAATCTAATGAACTTTCTTATCTCAAATGGAACACCCTGTGTGTTTTTTGCCTTTTGAAATTCTTAGGAGAAACTTATTATTTTTCATATGATATTCCCTATACCTCAATGCCATATTTTCGGAGTTATTACTACATAAAAAAAATTTTTAAACAATTTATAAAAATAATTTTTTTGGCCCGGGTAGACATTATTTTAGGTTCCTTGGATCATTGTGAAAAAAAGGCCTTTTGTAATTTTCCTCTAAAGTTAATCGCTTCCGAGCTTTAAACAATTTAAAACTAAAAAAAAAAAATCGAAAAATGACGATTTTCTAGGTTCAAAAACACAAGTAAAAATATTATTTTTAAAACTACGAAGTACCTAAATTCAAGTTCAAGCCTTATTTTATCAGATACCGATAATACAGCAAATTAGCTGGCTAATTAGCAAAATACAAGGAAAAGTTATTTACCAGCAATTTTATTGCTGGAATCGAATCTTATGATTGTATATATTTATAATACAGGTATGATAAATCCGCAGATAGTGTGCTACTTTTTTTATAAACAAAATGGCGCCCGAATATCGTGTTTTTTCAATTTTTGCTCTATAACTCCAAAAATTTTAACTTTACACCAAAAACACCCAAATAAAAATTCACTGTAATTAAATTCTGCATAGAGACGTGTTTTTCCCGATTTACTTTGATGAAAATTTTCCACGGAAAATGCAGGTTTTTCCAACAAAATTTTTAACTTTCAACTAAAATTTTAGATAAGTAATTGTTCATCAATAATTAAATAACTTGGTAATATAAGAGATCTTTTCGTATAGATTATAATTCCAGAAGCCGATCGAAATTGAGTGAACAGTTTAGCAACAATTGAATTGTTAATTAAAAATTTACGGTCACTATAATAACCACAATAATTACGATACATAAGAATAACTATGATTTTTGTATAAAAATCCACTGTATCCATGTAATACACTTTACGGAATTGAAATTGGACCATTTAAACGGCCTCAAGAATATTTTAAAGGTTTAAACAATTTTTTGGCTTATAAACAAATAGAATATTTTGGGAAATATTAAATTAAATTAAATTATGAAAAAGGCATTGGAAAAAAAGCGGCAGGACGCTTCTTTTAAAAGAAAAATGTTTAATTGTGATGAATGGTTCCTGAGATAAATCCGGTCAAAATTGACCGACATTTACGGCAAAGATATAAAAATAGGATCATAATTTTCAAACCATCACCTTTTTATTTTTGTCCTCTTTGTTCACACAAATTTTCATATCTTTAAAATACTCATAACATAAATTATTATAATAAAAACTATCGATATTACGAGTGAAAATTGCCAAAAATAGCAAAATTCCAATCAAAATTAGGTTGGAGAAAATGTAATCTCAAAGTTCAAAATCGGTATACGTTAAGAAAATGCATTTTCTCGGCTTCCCATGGAGCAATTTTCTTCATTCTTTTTTTTATATCCAAGTAACTCCAGTAGATCCATCTAACTAACGCATTATTAAATGACAATCTTGCTTTTGTTTTATTATAATAGATTAATTTATTTATAAGAAAAGAAAACTACATATTTTTTCCAGTTGTAGACTTTGTTTAGATAAACTTACTACAAGTGTACCTTTTAACGTTAAAAACACAAATATTCTCATTTGAAAGCTGTATACTTATTTAAACAATCTTTATTTAAACAAATTAAAAAATTTTGTTATAATAAATAAATTAATTTATTAGAACAAAACAAAAGCAACTTTGACATTTAATAATGCGTTAGTTGGATGGCTCTACTCGAGTTACTTGGAAAAAAAAAACAGAATGAAGAAAATTGCTCCATGGGAAGCCGAGAAAATGCATTTTTTTAACGTATACCGATTTTGAACTTTGAGATTATATTTTCTCCAACCTAATTTTTGATTTAAATTTTGCTATTTTTGGCAATATTCACTCGTAATATCGATAATTTTTATTATAATAATATTTATGAGTATTTTACAGATATGAAAATTGGTGTGGAGAAAGAGTACAAAAATGAAAAGGTGATGGTTTGGAAATTATGATCCTATTGTTTATATCTTTGCCGTAAATGCCGGTCAACTTTGACCGGTTGTGTCTCAGGAACCAGTAATCGCAATTAAACGTTTTTTCTTTTATAAGACGCGTCCTGCCACATTTTTTCCAATACTGTTTTCATGATTTAATTTAATTTAATATTTCCCGAGATATTCTATTTGTTTATAAGCCAGAAAATTGTTTATAATTTTAAAGTATTTCTGAGGCCGCTTAAATAGTCCAATTTTAATTCTGTAAAGTACATTAGATAGGTACAGTATCCTTTTATACAAAAATCATAGTTATTCTTATGTATCATAATTATTGTGGTTATTATAGCGACCGTAAATTTTTAATTAACAATTAAATTGTTGCTAAACTAATCATTCAATTTCGATCGGCTTCTGGAAATATAATCTATACGAAGGGATCGTTTATATTACCAAATTATTTAATTATTGATAAACCATTACTTATCTAAAATTTTAGTTGAAAATTAAACATTTTGTTGGAAAAACCTGCATTTTCCGGAGAAAATTTTCGTCAAAGTAAATCGAGAAAACACGTATGTATGCAGAATTTAATTACGGTGAATTTTTGTTTGAGTGTTTTTGGTGTAAAGTTAAAATCTTTGAAGTTATAGAGCAAAAATTGAAAAAACACGATTTTCGGGCACCATTTTGTTTATAAAAAAAGTGGCAAACTATTTGCGGACTCTGCATACCTATATTATAAATATATACAATCATAAGATTCGATTCTAACAATAAAATTGCTGGTAAATAACTCTTCCTAAAAACGGCCTATTCTCCGATAATCTACCCAGACTATAAGCACCATTTGGTCTTGTTTCATTTTAAAATATTATTTTTTTAATTGTTATTGCAGCCCTATCGCCCGTTTTCTCATATGCGCTTCATTAACAATTAAAGATCAATATTTTAGAATAAAAGATAAAAATTCTTACAGGTATCTGATAGAAGAAGGTTTGATCTTGAATTTTAGGTTCTTTGTAATTTAAAAACTTATTTTTTTTACTTGTGTTTTTGAACCTTGAAAATCATAATTTTTCGTTTTTTTTTCAGTTTTAAATTCTTTATAATTCGAAAAAGATTAACTTTAAAGAAAAATTACAAAAGACCTTTTTTGTTCTCAATGATCCAATGAAACTAAAATAATGTCTACCGGGGCCGAAAAAATTGATTTTTTTTAAATTATTATTTTTTTTTTAATAAATGTAGCAATAATTCCGAAATTATGGCATTTAGCTATAGAGAATATCATATGAAAAATACTCAGTATCCCTTAACGATTACAAAACTTAAAAAATATATAGGGTGTTCCATTTGAAACAAGAAAGTTCGTTAGATTTTCAGAAAAACGGAAGATTTGACAACAATGTAATTACCACTATAATATCGGCCGCATTAAAAGACCCTTACCCACCAAAATCTATAAAAATAATTTTAGCGGTTTTCGAGAAAATAACGTGTTGCCAGACTTTCTCGCAACCCTGTATATGTAACCATGATACGACCAATAGCAACATATGGCGTAGAAACATGGATCATGAGTGACAGAAAAGACAATAAACCTTATTAATGCTCTTGAAAGAATCATATTAAGGAGGATATTGTGACCCATTTGCGACAATACGATATGGAGAATAAGGTTCAACCATGAATTATAGCAATATTACAAAGAACCCTCTATAGCAAATTATGCAAAAATACAAAGATTGCGCTGGACAGGTCACTTTATAGGAATGGATAACGACAGAACACCTAGTAGAACGCTTAACGGAACTATGGTGGGACGTCGGCCAGTAGGAAGACCAAGGAAGAGGTGGATAGACGAAGTGAGAACCGACGCTAAAGAGATATTGATAACCGGAAGACAGCAGCCGGGGACAGAGATACTTTGAGGCGGATGCTGGGGGAGTCCAGGACCTGACTTGGGCTGTAGCGCCATAAAGAGAGAGAGAGAGAGATGAATGTCCCTTAGATATTTACATTGTACAAGCTTTTAAAATTGAAATCAGGTCCCAAAACTTGTGATATATTAGTTTCATTTATATTCATCGGTTTACACAGTAGAAAAAACATGACGAGGATCAGAGCTGTGGAGTAATTAAATTAAATAATGAAAGCAAACAATTTGTCATTGACAGCCAAACTACGATTTTACGAGACAGTAATTGGACCCAAGGTGATGTATGCCAACTAAACGTGGATTATGAAGTGGCAGGAGGAAAAGAAAGTAAAGATCTAGGAAAGAAAGCTGCTTAGAAACATTTTCGGAAGAATAAGGATGGTAAAGATTATTTGGAGAAAATGAACAAATAAATAAATAATGAGAATATATCTCTCTCTCCTTCGTTTCCCCATTACTGAGGATCATGATTTCTTCCAATATTCCTAACAATGTTTCTCCATTGGTCTCTATCTCCAGCTGCTCTAAGAGCTTCGCAGAATGAGTTTTCAGCTGAATGCTTTATTTGGTCAGACCCTCTAGTTGGTGATCGTCCTCTTGATCTTCTCCCCGGAACGTTTCCAGAAACAATTAATCTCTCCAAACTGTCGTCGCCTCTGCGAACCACGTGACCAATGAATTTCGTGCAGGCATATTGTGGACAGCCTTTTTTTAATCTTGAGTTGGTTTAGAATGGAAGCGTTTGTCCTATGAGTCTCATCACCATTCACCAGTCTCATCTTGATATTTTGAGAGATAGATCTGTCTTTCCAAACTTTAGTTAGCCGACTCATCGCATTTTTTGCCATACCAATACATCTCCGAACTTCTGCTTCACAGCTACCATCGTTAGTTATACTAGATCCGAGATAGACAAAGGTGTTTACTATCTGGTATTCCTGTAATATGTTAGTCAGTTGAATAGTGTCAAATCTGTCGACCACTATTATTTTTGTCTTAGCTTTATTGATTTTCAGACCAACTTTATTGCTTTCGTACTCAACTCTTCGCAGAAGATCAAACATTTCTTGCTCATTTGCAGCTATAAGTGTAGTGTCATCAGAAAATCTTAAATTGGAGATTTTCCTACCAGCTACTGTTACTCCACCGGCTCATCCTTCTAAAACCATCCTCATGACATGTTCACCATACATGTTAAATAAGTCAGGTGACAACATGCACCCTTGTCTAACACTTCTCTTGATCTTGAATTGGTTTGAGAACTTCTGATCTAGTCGTACTGTCGCTATATTAGACTGGTACAGATTTTTAATAAGTGTCACCAGGGGCACTGTTGCGTCCATTTCTATTAAAATTGACCACAGATTTATCCAGCTTACACAATCAAATGCCTTTTGGTAGTCAACGAAGCATATAATCATAGGTACTTGAAATTCTCTAGACTTTTCAATGAGTTGTCTCAGGTTCAGGATTTGTTCCCTTGTACCTTTACCCTTTACAAACCCCGCTTGTTCCTGAGGTATTTGGTAATGTAGATAGGTTTTTAATCTGTTTTTGATGATATGCAACAAGATTTTACTAGCATGTGTTATTAGTGACAGTGTGTGGTAGTTTTCACATCTGGTAGTAGTTGCTTTTTTGTGTAGTGGGATATAAATTGAGGTACACCAATAAGATGGCCATTTTCCTGAATTCCAAACAGCGACACAGATAGAATGGATTATATGTAATCCTTTGTCACCTAGTAACTGTAGTATTTCACATTGTATTGAATCAATGCCTGGGGATTTATTTCTCTTTAATGACTTAATTGAATCTTTGACTTCAGCGAGTAGGTTCGCTGTAGACCGTAGGTTCTCTAGGGTAGTCAGAACATCATTGATTTTCTGCTGATACCTCGTTATTTTTATATAGCTCGCCACAGTAGTTTTGCCATATTTCCAATATTTCATCAGTATCGGTCTTTAAATTACCTTCCTTATCTATTACAGACCACGTTTGAGGTGGTATATGAGAATATATAGAAAATCAATAATTACTCCAAACATACGAGCCCAAAGAGCTAGACGGCTTAACCACATTATACAAATGTCAGACAACCGAAATGTTAAGACAATACTGAAAGACGGAGAATTGGGGAAAAAAGAAGAGAGCACACAAAGGAGAATGGCTGGAAGCAGTAAAGCAAGACTTATCAGAAATATGCATACGAGATTAGAGAAAAAATCCAGGTATCGGAAAAAATGGACGGAATTAACCAAGTTGTTGGAAGCCAAGGGGTTACGTCTACAAGATCTGTAGCGCTGTTGTATAGATAAAACGTTGGCGGTGCTGCAACACTCCGGCAATGTTGCTTACAATAATTTATTTATAATATTGTCCCGTCAAAATATTACAAAATGCTGACAGAAAAACCTCCATGCAAATTATATCAATGCCAACCGCATTCTTGATGCAATTTGATACAGATCTAATTAAAATTATATTCAAAACAATGAACACAGGAATGCGAGATTAATACGGAAAAGATTTACATATAAATGTAGATACTTTTTGAAATAATTATTTCCATAATAAGCTAAAATAGTTGTTACTGTGGGAGAATGATCTTCCTGTAAATTATGAAATAGAACGATTTTCATAATAGGGAACTTGCATAAAATTTTAAATTCGAAAAAAATGGTATAAATCACAACAGAACATAATTTAGAACCTGTATCAAAAATAAAAAAGTTTTGTTTGTTTTTCGTTTGGCCCCTAAAGACGACTAAAAATTCAACTTATACCAGCCACCCCAAAACGCGTCGTGACGTCACAGGGTTGTATGTTTCCATTCTACACCAATTGCATATATAATTATAAATTAGACATTATAAACGTCGGTAGAAAATACAGTTATGTGACGTTACAAATATTTCTTATCGTTTGAACTATTCATAGAAAATTTGTACTTTTACAAAATGGTTTTATTTTCGATAGTAAACCTTCTCTCCTTTCCTTCAAAAACTTTATCAAACTACAATCTCAACAAACTGGTATATTTTATTACAATGACATACGATAAATGTCATTAGAATATAAATAGTTTTCCTTTATTCCCCGACAACAATCTGGCTAAATACCCAAGAAAGTGGATGCCAATAAACTAAAGAAGAATATACGTAAATATAACCGTAAACTGAACCACATAGTCAAACTCTGTGACGTCACGGGTCGTTTTGTGACGTTCCGCCCCTTATAGAATCGATTATTGATGGGAAGATATTATTTAACTATCCAAAATATTATTTAATTATTTTCAGAATTATTTTCTTTCAATGTTTATTCAAATAGAACTTAAACCCATCTCAGAATTTTTAAATGCTTGATGACGTCACATTTAAAACGTGGCAACATTGGTTTCCCCACTTTGACAGCCAATGCTTAGTAGAGGGGTACGAAGGATTCAGCTGTGAACGTGAGCCTTGGATTGCGATTGTTTCTCGAGTGTTCGGTCTGAATCGTAGTGTGCGGGGTCATTAGACTCAATTATTCACCTCTAATTCTCAGTTCCAAATTGATTAAATATTACAATAAAAGTATAGTGAAGTTATCCAGCAGCAGTGGATTTGAAGAATTTTAGAGCATACTATATCCAATGAGTTCTACCCCGCACCTACCATGAAATCTTAAAGCCACCCTACAACAACACCAAGGCCAGACCACACAGAGAGAAACAATCAATAGGCGACCAGCCTGGATTATTTCCACATTTTCTTTTTTTTTGAGTACCTCCAGCTGCTTTCCAACAGTTTTGAGTACCTTCAGCTGCTTTCTACCAGTCTTCCTCTCCTGTACCTCCAGCAGGACAGCTGCTAGCGAGAGTTAGCACCCTTGGGTGCTCATTACATCAACTTCAAGATTAGGAAAGAGTGGTTTGTTTGGGAACATTTACTGTGCTCTTATTAAAGACAGACTGGTTTTGTGATATTTAGTACATTTTTTTTTATAGTTCAATTGCACACACATTTTTCCTGCTTTATATTTTTTATAGGTTTTTTTTTCTTTACAACATAATATTTAATTGATAGCGTTCCCCAACACTCTGCAATCTATAAAGGTATAAATTTCTGAGCTCAGATATTTTCCCTGATAATAGTAGTCGGTACTCTTATCTTGATTATTTTTAGGCTGTGTTCCACTTTTGTATAATTATTTAAACTCATTCCATTATTTTAGTATATGTTTAATTAAATTTTTAAAAATTAACTTCACATATTAGTCAAAATTGTAATTATTAACTTTATTTAACTTGAACTTATTAACTTTACTTAACTTTAACTTATTAACTTTATTTAACTTTAACTTTAATTTATTAAATTCATATGAACTTCTGGATTCTAATCCCTCAGATTAGTTTTTGGTTTCACTTGTTATTATTACTATTATAAACCACGAGTTAGGAAAAGGATCTGTGTATCCACTCGTAGGTTTATTTATTCAATAAGGCTTGTGCCTGTCCCACTCACAGTGAGGTATTTATATGTTATATATAGTATCAGGTAGTATTTAATTAAGGTGTACGTATTATAAACGTACAATTATTATTTGGTGAGGGTTCTACTAACCTAGTTGTAAGTTGTACTTCCTGTATTAGAGGTACCCGTAGTCAGTTTTTCTAACCTTATAAAGAGTATTCTTAGATCATAGTTGTATGATGATTTTGTAATTGACTTTCACTAGTATCACTTTTTCCTGTCATGTTAGAGTTACACACTAGTTACTTGTCCTAACTCAGAGATTGTTAAAAAGATCTAGTAGTTACATTCAATAAATATACATTTATTGTGATTTTTTTTTCTTATTACTCCTTTATTTTTAGTAGTATATTTTATAATTTAATAATCTTTAATAACTTTTCACATACTTGTACTACAAATTTAACATACTCTATAGCAGCGTAGAATACCTGGAAGAGCGTTAACCTAGTTATCCTTCTTCTGGCGCCCAAAAATTCATTCTATTTTCAGTATATTATTATATTTACTCTATCTATTTTCTGAACATTATCTTCATATCTTCTTTTCGAGCCATCATTGTCACTTCCTTTAATCTATTGTCTGGCCAAAAATAGCCGTGCAAATTGGCCGAATCCTCCCTTGAGTGTCAAGTGGCCCTTCTCATACATATTTAGCTAGCCATTCAAGTTATATCTATCTATTAATGATTTCTCATCTCTAGTCCTGTATCAATTCGATATTCTTTGTCTTGGCATCCTTCCATACAAATACTACTACAAAGTTGTATTTTAGTTACTCCAGCTTCTTCAACGGAGAAGCCACACATTTTTGTCCTTTGGCTACATTAAGTAGACCTTCTTCTTTTTACTACTTCTGTTGGAGTTTACCACTCCCTTTTCATTCACTCCAACAGAAAATCATCAGCGAGTTGTTACATCGGCTTTCCAACGTGGTGGCTTTATTTTTGGTCTGAGACAGTATTCATTTAGGTCAATTCTTCTCTTTTATCTGAAATCTCTTTGTTATTTCCGTTTGGTATCCTATACACATATTGTTACTTATTTATTTTATTTTTAATTTCTGATACATATCAGGTATTCTTAAACGCTGTTTTGATTTTTGTTTATATTTTGGGACCTCATTATAGTATATGTTTGTGCAGCTTACATTCTGGGTTAGATTTTGAATTTTTATTGGGAACTTATATTTAATATTGCTATTAATAATATAATTCATATAACAATTTTATTTCTTCAGTCAATAGTGGTATAGTTGGAGGTACAACTAAGTGTTGATTATTATTATTATTATTATAGATATATATTTTTTCTAGAGTGGTGGTAAGTTACATATAAATAAAAAAATTTACTTCCAGTATTTAGGTAGTAGGTTTACTTGAGTATACAATATTTATTGGATTATTTATCCATTTATTTGATCTTATATATTTATTTGATCTTATTTATTAGATTATATACTGCATTATATATATATATTTTTTTTTTGCTGGCTATTTTGATTTTGTTGGTGTGTTGCTGATATTTTCTCGGTTTATATTATATATATTTTGCGTGCAAACTTTCATATTTTCATATTTTTCATATTTCTGTTCTTTGGACTATTTGTCAATAACTTTGCTCTCATCATGTGTGCTTTTAAAGCTGAACATCTTCTGGTGGATGAATTGGATTATGAATTAAAGATTCGGGACATAATGCCAGAGGAGTCGACAACTGTCGATAAAAAACGCAATCTTTTGAGAGGTGCTTTGAAACAAGAAGCTGGCAATAGAAGTTTTCTCCAAATTTCAGCTGTATCCCTTCCTTTTGAGGAACAACAAAAAGGAATCACTGAAACATTGGACAGCTTGTCTAAAAAAATCGGAAAGTTTAGGGGAACTGTAAAGGATACAGAGTATGCGCGATTAACATCTCGTCTAGGCCATATTTCTGCCCGTGTACACTTGCTACACTGTCCTTCTGAAGAACAGGAACCGTTCAAGAGGTCGGTTTCTCTTAAAATATTAACACTAGAGGGTGAACTTGATTCTAGAGTTAACCCCATTGCTACCTCTACTCCTAATGCTTCAGTCAATGTACCTAGCTTTACGTACTCCAAACCTGTTCAAGTACACAAATGGGGTATTTCATTTTCAGGTGAAAAACAGCACACTGATGTGATGTCATTTTTAGAAAGGGTTGAATGTCTTCGAATATCTAGAGGTGTTTCGGAAGAGGATTTGTTTGCTGCTTCTGCTGAGTTGTTCACCGGGACCGCTTTTACATGGTTTATGAATAACAGGGGTAATTTTTCTTGTTGGTCTGATCTGATTAAAAAGTTGAAGTCGGATTTTCTTCCGTATTCATTCCAGGATGATTTATTAGATCAAATTAAGAATCATAAGCAGAAACCTGGGGAATCTGTTACTATGTTTATTAATACTATATTAGGTATGTGTAGTCGTTTAGACACTCCTTTGTCAGATTTAGCTAAAATTAAAATCATCCTTAAATGTCTATTGCCCTTTTATCATCAACAATTAGCTCTTATGGACATTCAGAACATTGATGACCTTACTATAAAATGCAAACGTTTGGAGGAAACGTTATCCTGGTCTTCTCAACCTCCATCCACATCTCGATCCTCTTCTAACTCTTCTTCTCAGCCAACTTCCTTTAGGCAACGTTCTTGGCTAAATAAGGGTCATGAACATAATGTTTCGGTTGTTAGTTCTCTTGTCTGCTGGAATTGTGATCAGCCTGGTCACCCATTTTACAATTGTGGGATTCCTCAAAATCGTATTTTCTGCCATGGTTGTGGCCGAGAGAACACCCTTAAAAGAAACTGTTCTAAGTGTTCGGGAAACGACACGTCGGAGGTCCGTCCCCTGAACGTTTCTCCGTCCAACATCCAATCAGGGAATCAAACCCCATCGTCAAACGAAACTACAGGACCAAGCACATCCAGCAACCCAAACCCATCTTCACGAAAAGGGAAAGGGGTGTCGTTCAAGAAAGCAGCACACACCACAAAACAAAATTAAACCAGAAATTTATTTCTATAGATAATACGTTAGATTCGCTTGATTCAAATGATCACAGATGGTCATTTACAAACGCTTCTTTGATTGGTAGTGTTCAACGTAACAATAATAATTGTGATAGTAATGTGGTTCCATTATCTATATTAGATTCTAGTTTTGTTAATGATGATGATACGTCTGGGTTAGTTCCATATAACGGTTGTAGACAACCAAATACTTTAGATCTAGATATTAATTCGTTATTAGTTAGGAAACAAAATGATAATAGGCCATATCTTCCTATTCAAATTTTAGGACAATCGTGTTTAGCTTTGTTAGATAGTGGCTCTAATATTTCATTGATAGGGGCACATTCGTTAAATTTATTGAAAAATTCTAGTATTCCCATTATGCCCATTTCATCTTTGCAAGTATCTACTGCAGATGGTACAGTTCAGTCCATTACGGGCAAACTCCAAATTAAAATCACAGTGGCAGATTTATGTAGGGAAATTACATTTTATGTTATTCCTTCCGTGCAGAATTCTATAATTTTAGGTATGGACTTTTTCAATGCTTTCAATAGTACCTTAAGTTGTTCTGATTTTTCTTTTTCCATATCTGAATTTAATTTATCTACCCTTAGTGCTATTCACGATTTTGCTAGTTTATCAAGCTCTGAACAAAGGCAATTAGAGAGTATGATCTCTAAATTTACTACTCTTTCTTCAAAAGACAAACTAGGTCGTACGTCGTTAATCTCTCACACTATCGAAGTGGGAAATCCCACTCCTTTCAGATTATATCAGTACCCCATACCTCAAGCCTGGCAGGCAGATTTAGAAAAGGAAGTAGATTCGATGCTTGCTTTAAATATGGATGGATCCTTCAGGATCTGCTTTGACGGTCGAAAACTAAACAGTATCACAACTAACAGGGATGCTTATCCTATCCCCAGAATAGATGTGATTTTGAGCAAACTTCAGAATGCCAAATACATCTCTTCTATTGATTTGTCTAAGGCCTTCCTACAGATCCCACTGAGTGAAGAGAGCAAGAAGTATACTGCTTTTGCTGTCAGTGGTAAAGGATTATTCCAGTTTGTCACCATGCCTTTCGGTCTTGTTTCTGCTCCTCAGACAATGTGTCGTCTGATGGATTTAGTCATTGGTCCACCGTTAGAGCCCTATGTTTTCTATTATTTAGACGATATTTTGGTTGTCACTCCTGATTTTTCCCTTCATATGGAAATTTTAGATAAGTTATTTTTACGTCTTAAGGAAGCTAATCTAACGGTCAATCTGGATAAATGTCAGTTTTGTCGCCCTAGTCTTAAGTTCTTGGGTTATGTTGTGGATAACCAGGGGCTGAGGACTGATCCTGAGAAAATAGTTGCTATCAAAAATTTTCCTATACCAAAGACCACCACCCAAGTCCGTAGGATATTGGGAATGTGTGGCTATTATCGGCGATTTGTACCGTCCTACTCTACTTTGTTGTCACCTCTTACTGATCTTTTGAAGAACAGGAAAAAGGGACAGACCATTACTTGGACTCCTGAGGCTGACGAAGCTTTTAGGCGCGTTAAAGATGCTTTAACGAGCGCTCCGGTTATGATGTCACCTAATTTTGATGAGCATTTTTATCTAATGACAGATTGCTCTAATACAGCTTCTGGAGGCGTATTATTTCAGTTGAAAGATGGCTCCGAACACCCCATAGCGTACACTAGTAAGAAGTTGAACAAGGCCCAGAAAAACTATTCAACTACGGAGAAAGAACTCTTAGCTATCATCCATGGGTTAGAAGCTTTTCGTTATTATCTGGAAGGTCGTAATTTCACTATAATTACTGATCATAGTTCCTTAGTATGGCTTCATAGTATGAAAAACCCTTCACAGAGGCTTTCTCGATGGATATGCAAACTGGCTGCCTATTCATATAAGATTGTCCATAGAAAGGCAAACGGGGTAGTGGTCGCAGATGCTCTTTCACGTGTCCATGATATTAATGTCCTAGATCTGTCCTCTTTAAGTCCTGATATGTGGTATCAGAATATGATTGATAGGGTCACTCAAGACCCACAAAAATATCCTGATTTTAAGGTAGAGAATAATATTCTGTACAAACACATCTTAAGTCCGATAGAGTCCTTATCCAATATGTTGGAGTGGAAAATAGTTGTACCTACGCCAAATAGGGAAAATATTCTGCATATGTTTCATGATGAAGTTACGGCGGGTCATTTTGGTTTTTATAAGACTTATCACCGTATTGCCGAATTATATTATTGGCCTGGTATGCGGAAGTCTATAAAAAGGTACATTTCTAAATGCATGGTTTGTGCTACTTGTAAACCAAGTAACCTACCACAGGCTGGACTTATGGGTTCCTTCAGGAACATAAATTTTCCTTGGCAGATGATCTCAATGGATCTCATTGGACCTTATCCTCGGAGTTACAAGGGTAATACCTATTGCCTGGTAGTTGTGGATTATTTCACTAAATTTCCTTTAGTTTGTCCCCTTCGCCAGGCCACAACTCCAGCAATTTTAAAATATTTGGAGGAACAAGTCTTTTTGGTGTATGGTGTTCCTCAAATTGTGTCATGTGACAACGGTCCTCAGTTTGTATCGAAGGCCTTTAAAGATCTTCTAGCTAAATATAAGGTTCAAAAGACCTTTTATAATGCTGCCTACCATCCACAAGCAAATCATACTGAGAGAGTAAATCGCAGTATTGTCACAGCTCTAAGGTCCTATACTTACCCTGATCACAGAGCTTGGGATCAATATATTCATTCCATAGCTCAAGCCATAAGGACTTCTGTCCATGAAGTTACCCAGTGCTCTCCAGCATATTTGAATTTTGGTAGGAATGTGGCTTTATCAGGTGATTATTTTGGTGTAATTTCAGACAATTCCGAAAATCTTCCTCAAATATCTGAGAAACTTCATCGCTTAGATGATCTCCAGACGTTACCTCATATTTTCGCAGACATTAGGAAGAAGTTAAAAACTTCTTACCTAAGGAACCAGCAGCACTATAATTTGAGGAAACGAGATCTGCGATTCTTTGTTGGTGATCGAGTCTTAAAGCGCAATTTTGTCAAATCCAATAAGGGTGATGCCATTTCTGCAAAGTTTTGCCAGAAATATGTCCCATGTACTGTCTCAAGGGTAATATCTCCTTTGATTTATGAATTAAAGGACAATTCGACTAATAAGCGAATTGGTCAATTTCATGTAAAGGATTTACTGCCTGACAACACCATGGACGATGTGGATTCTTCAACTTCATCGGAAGAAGATTAGCTTAACAGGGTTGTTTAAGCTAATATCTTCCTGTGTTTGCCTTTAATTAGTTTTATTATGGTATAGTATTTTAGTTTAAATTGTTAATCACCAGATAATGCCTGACCATAGCAATTTTTATCCTTCGGCATGGCTTGATGATTTCTCACGTATTAGTTATTAGGTACCGAATTCTTGTGTAATACCGCTTGTATGAGTTTATTATTATTTTTTTGTATTATAGATTGCATTTGAGTCATTATCGACAAATATTCTCAAATACTAATCCAGCCAGTAGTATTACCAAGTTAATAACCTCCACTTGTACTCTTAGTTTTGTACTCAACCTCTCAGAATAAAAGGGCTGTTGATTATTATATATTAAGATATTTGGATGTGTGGGCTCATACAAGTATTCTTGCTTAATATAGATGGAGCTATGTTACACTACCATATTTTAGATTATGTGTTATATCTTGGATATTTGATTACATACCTATTATTTTTTTTTATTGTTTTTATATCATGTCATTGGATTTGCCATATTGGAAAGAAGTTGTGGTTGTTAATTTGTTATTGGGTTACTTTATTGATATTTGTCACAGGTACCTTAAATACTTTATATTAATTCGGATTCTTACTTCCTCCACAGGATGATTCTGGAATGAATTTGGAATTTTGATTTATAAATGAATTCTTGAGTCCTTCATATTTCTTCTTATGAACTAGTCTGTTAATGCTCAAAGTTGGTGAATACGTGGGTTCGAAGTTCAGCAACTGATCACTGCTATCCGATTTCGTAATCCATGTCTTTCTTGTCAGAGTAGGCAGATGTTTATCCATGATAATATTTCTGGTTGGGAAATGGTGTACAACACTTCCTAACCATTCTTGTGCAATTGTTCCAAATATTCCAGGCACATTTTCACACGATAATAGGGAAGTCTAGTTTGCTTATTTTATGTCTCTTAGTTCATAGTATATAGATGCTTGACTTTCCATAGACGTAGAGTCGTAATGTTAGTGATTAACCCACTGGGACAAATTATTGATTTTCTTTTTAGTAGATTCCCTCTTCTTTCCTTAGGCATTAATTGTTGCTTAGATTCAGGAATATCTCCTGGATAATCCTATGTATGTTCACATGAATATACAGTCTTATGAAAGATTGGGAGCTCGTTCCCGTCATATTTTGTATTTACCATGGAGTCATAGAACTTATAAGTTCATCCTTTATTTTTACTATTTAGTTTCGATAGGCTCATATTACCGGATGAGGGTAGATCTAGAGCTAATTTAGTTAGTTATTTAGTATTAGTGAGAATTGGTCCATAAATCTTCCTGATCGTTCTTCTTTGGATATGCTCCTATAAATCTGGTGTCCATTGCTAGTCCGATTTTGGATTAAGTGTCCGATTCTTCACTTATTTTGTTTATTTGGTTGTATAGGTTCGTATTACCGGATGTGGGTGTACGTAGACCTAATTTATTTATATGATTTAGTATGGATGTGAATTGGTCCATAAATCTTCCTGGTCGTTCTTCATTGGATATGCTTTTGTGAATCTGTTGTCCATTGATAGTCTGACTTTGGATTGAGTGTCTGATTCCACATTTATTTTGGTTAATGTGTTTGCATTCCTTTGGTATGTTCACTATTTATATTAGTTGGTATTGGTGAAAATTATTCTATAAATATTCCTAGTTGTTCTTCTCTGGATATGCTATTACGAATCTGGTGTCCATTGCTAGTCCAATTTAGGATTGAGTGTTTGATTCTTCACTTATTATAGTTATTGATTTCATTGGTGACTTTAGTATATGTACTTGCGTTATGGTATGAATTGGCTCTCACCTTTGCCTGGTTGTTCGTCCTTGGATATACTCCTTATAAATCTGATGTCCATGGATAGTTCAACTTTGGATTTACTGCCAATTCGACACTTATTTGTCATTATAAATTATGTCTCATCTTTAGCACTTTTACTAGGACTTCGGGTCATATTCTGCAATTTCCGTTATTTGCTGCAGTGACCATCCTACTTTCCCTTGATTATTAGTGGTGATTATTTGTAATCTTGCGAATCAACGGGGAATGATACACTAAGCACTACTACTCTAGTTTAATATTTTGAAAAAAAAAAAAAAATTTTTTAAATAAAATTTTTTTTCTGGTGGTTGAAAGGGAATGTGACGTTCCGCCCCTTATAGAATCGATTATTGATGGGAAGATATTATTTAACTATCCAAAATATTATTTAATTATTTTCAGAATTATTTTCTTTCAATGTTTATTCAAATAGAACTTAAACCCATCTCAGAATTTTTAAATGCTTGATGACGTCACATTTAAAACGTGGCAACATTGGTTTCCCCACTTTGACAGCCAATGCTTAGTAGAGGGGTACGAAGGATTCAGCTGTGAACGTGAGCCTTGGATTGCGATTGTTTCTCGAGTGTTCGGTCTGAATCGTAGTGTGCGGGGTCATTAGACTCAATTATTCACCTCTAATTCTCAGTTCCAAATTGATTAAATATTACAATAAAAGTATAGTGAAGTTATCCAGCAGCAGTGGATTTGAAGAATTTTAGAGCATACTATATCCAATGAGTTCTACCCCGCACCTACCATGAAATCTTAAAGCCACCCTACAACAACACCAAGGCCAGACCACACAGAGAGAAACAATCAATAGGCGACCAGCCTGGATTATTTCCACATTTTCTTTTTTTTTGAGTACCTCCAGCTGCTTTCCAACAGTTTTGAGTACCTTCAGCTGCTTTCTACCAGTCTTCCTCTCCTGTACCTCCAGCAGGACAGCTGCTAGCGAGAGTTAGCACCCTTGGGTGCTCATTACATCAACTTCAAGATTAGGAAAGAGTGGTTTGTTTGGGAACATTTACTGTGCTCTTATTAAAGACAGACTGGTTTTGTGATATTTAGTACATTTTTTTTTTATAGTTCAATTGCACACACATTTTTCCTGCTTTATATTTTTTATAGGTTTTTTTTTCTTTACAACATAATATTTAATTGATAGCGTTCCCCAACACTCTGCAATCTATAAAGGTATAAATTTCTGAGCTCAGATATTTTCCCTGATAATAGTAGTCGGTACTCTTATCTTGATTATTTTTAGGCTGTGTTCCACTTTTGTATAATTATTTAAACTCATTCCATTATTTTAGTATATGTTTAATTAAATTTTTAAAAATTAACTTCACATATTAGTCAAAATTGTAATTATTAACTTTATTTAACTTGAACTTATTAACTTTACTTAACTTTAACTTATTAACTTTATTTAACTTTAACTTTAATTTATTAAATTCATATGAACTTCTGGATTCTAATCCCTCAGATTAGTTTTTGGTTTCACTTGTTATTATTACTATTATAAACCACGAGTTAGGAAAAGGATCTGTGTATCCACTCGTAGGTTTATTTATTCAATAAGGCTTGTGCCTGTCCCACTCACAGTGAGGTATTTATATGTTATATATAGTATCAGGTAGTATTTAATTAAGGTGTACGTATTATAAACGTACAATTATTATTTGGTGAGGGTTCTACTAACCTAGTTGTAAGTTGTACTTCCTGTATTAGAGGTACCCGTAGTCAGTTTTTCTAACCTTATAAAGAGTATTCTTAGATCATAGTTGTATGATGATTTTGTAATTGACTTTCACTAGTATCACTTTTTCCTGTCATGTTAGAGTTACACACTAGTTACTTGTCCTAACTCAGAGATTGTTAAAAAGATCTAGTAGTTACATTCAATAAATATACATTTATTGTGATTTTTTTTTCTTATTACTCCTTTATTTTTAGTAGTATATTTTATAATTTAATAATCTTTAATAACTTTTCACATACTTGTACTACAAATTTAACATACTCTATAGCAGCGTAGAATACCTGGAAGAGCGTTAACCTAGTTATCCTTCTTCTGGCGCCCAAAAATTCATTCTATTTTCAGTATATTATTATATTTACTCTATCTATTTTCTGAACATTATCTTCATATCTTCTTTTCGAGCCATCATTGTCACTTCCTTTAATCTATTGTCTGGCCAAAAATAGCCGTGCAAATTGGCCGAATCCTCCCTTGAGTGTCAAGTGGCCCTTCTCATACATATTTAGCTAGCCATTCAAGTTATATCTATCTATTAATGATTTCTCATCTCTAGTCCTGTATCAATTCGATATTCTTTGTCTTGGCATCCTTCCATACAAATACTACTACAAAGTTGTATTTTAGTTACTCCAGCTTCTTCAACGGAGAAGCCACACATTTTTGTCCTTTGGCTACATTAAGTAGACCTTCTTCTTTTTACTACTTCTGTTGGAGTTTACCACTCCCTTTTCATTCACTCCAACAGAAAATCATCAGCGAGTTGTTACAGTTTGAACTATTTTAAGATAAAGAAAACTTTAAATTTGTACTTCTAAGTTATTATGAGTTTTTGAAGCGTGAAATTTTGGAAATCTCATTTTTATACAAAACTGAACATTATTATGTAATAGAAAAAAAAAATGTGCAAGTTCCCTATTTTATAGCATATATGGTATTACAGCTTATATGGTGCATAAATTGTATACCGTATAAAATATATATCTTTAAAATAAAGCATTCAAATGATGCAGATCGTTAGTTGTGTTTGTGTGAAGCACAGAAAAAGTAAATATTTCAAGTATTTTTAATTGCAGTTTTCACTTTAATTCCAGAATGTACCGCTTGAGAGAAATACTTAAATACTTGACAACACTGCAATAAATTTAACGTTGGGAGCTTGATCTCTTCCGCTTGACGGACAGAGAGGAAATTATTACGGCTTATTTTTGGCTCGAATGTAATTAATTTTTTTTTGTTTCAGGTTAGTGCCAGAGCTGAAACAACAGAAAAGTAGGTGGCATATTTATTTATCATTGTGTGTGTTTAAAAACTGCTGTAAGACCAGAGCCGGATTTAAGGCAGTGGGGGCCCCTGGGCAGAATTGGTGTGGGGCCCTACCTCCTACCGTTAAAAAATTGTTGTCATAACTATGGTACACAGCCAACTACACGGTTTTCTCTTTTAGAATTTAAAAAAATGATAATCTATTTTTATAAATATATTTTTAAATAAGAAAAGATACAATACAAGAGCTGTATCTTGTTACAGTAAAATTTAAAAATAAACATAGTAAAATGTATGGTTAAACTCTGGGTAATTTTCGAGATTTTTTAATTGACAATTCCTTGATTATGTCGGATATGTCTAGTTGCTTTCACACATCGTGTTCAATGCTCATTATAAACAGATGATTCAAATGCTCTTACATCACGGACCCCCACGGACCATCACAGATCAAAGTTGATTTTTAATTAACTTAAATTTTGAGAATGATATAATATCTCCAGTGCAGTTAGCATCAGGAACGTTTGGAAACGCATCATTCACACTTTTTTCTTTTAGCAGTCAGTACATTTGAAGTTCTTTACTTATATTTGATGAGCCGATTTCCTCTTTAAATGATTTGAAAAATTCTACAAATTGTACCAGTTCGACACTTAGGTCCTCATTTAAATTATTGCTATAAGCTTCAGTAACTTAGCTTCAGTTCCATAGGGACTTAAATTTTCCAAATAGTTTAAAAATCCAAAATTGGAATTAATATGCAGAAAGCTTCTGACTTAAAGAGGAAATGAAGTGATCTATAATAGCGATAAAAATTTTGAGTCCTAAATTTCTCTGATGTTGTCATTTCAGCCTCTGAAATAATTCTTAAAAGAATATAAATTCTTTAACTCATAAGTGCCGCCACTCTTGAATTAAGATCAATATTTGAATCTTGGAGAATAGGACTTGTGCTGTTTGTCTTCTCTAATATTTCATTCCAAAATATTGCAAATATTCCTGTTTCCAGTAAACATATTCGATTATACAAACCACTTGCATCGCTACGAGTTTCAAATGGTTGTTCATCGTCTTCTAAAATTTTGGATAATGCTCCTTTAATCTGATTGTACCCTTTAACTAGTGCTTTTACAGCCTCACTTCTAAATGTAGTTCAGAGAAATAAGGAAAAAAAAATATCCTGTTGGTAACACAACCCCCTCCACGCCGAAACCAAATTTTTTGAGTAGTATGGACATCTATATTAATAACCTACAGTAGGAAAAATGAAAGAATACCCATGAACGAACATATAAAACACGCTGTATTCTCCTGTCACCGTGTCACACAAAAATTGCCCAGCGTAAGTACATGTAATAATTATTGTTACTTGTACTTGCACTGGACAATTTTCTTTGTGACACGGTGACAGAAAAATACAGCGTGTTTTATATGTTCGTTCACGGGTATTCTTTCATTTTTCCGACTGTATATGTCTACTGCAGCCAATTTTGATGATATACATAGTTATAAACAAATGAAGATCAAAAAACGGTAAATTTTCGCTTTTTTCGTCTGTAACCAAGAAGTTAAGTATTTAAAACAAATTTGAGAGTGAGAAACTCATAAATCGTATAAAAAACTTCAATATGGCGTTCGCTGAATATGTCTGTCCTTATTGGTTGCTTAGAAAATTGCAAAATAAATCATAAATTTAGAGTTTTTATAAATATTCATAACTTATGTAAAAATTAACCTAGAACGTTCTTATTAAACGGAATGCTGAGACTTCTGGTGCTTAAATTATACCCTAAATTTCAAAGCAATTGGTCAAATAGTATAAAAGGTATTTTTAATTTGTTTATCCCAAATTCATTTTTTTTGCAACGCTATAGTTACACTATTATAGTATATAGTATATATACGAAGTTACACTAACACTTTGGATAGTTTATGAAAGAAGAAGATTCATACTATTAATTTAATTAAAAAAAATGACACAAAATAATTCTAAATACGGCAAAATTATTTTGCAAAAACATGTGAATTAAAAAAGGGGGCTAACTTCGACCCTAATTGTCCTAGGACAATTGTTTTTCTTTCTAAATGTGTATAAAAATTCAGTCTTTCCAAATACGAAAAAATAATTTTTCTACGGGCAACGGTTAAAAAGTTATTCTAATTGTTTATAAGTAAGCAAAAACTCGACGTGTTTTTGCAAAATAATTTTACACTGTTTAAAATTACTTTTTGTCATTTTTTTTTAATTAAGTCAATAGTATAAATGTTCTTCTTCCATAAACTGTCAATAGCCTTACTGTAACCTCATAATTTTCTGACTAATAGTGTTGCAAAAAATGAATTTGGGAAAAACAAATTAAATAACTTTTAAACTATTTGTCCAATTGCTTTGAAATTTAAAATATAATTTAAGTACCAGAAGTCTCAGCAATTCGTATAATAAAAAGGTTCTAAGTTAATTTTTACATAAGTTATGAATATTTATAAAAACTCAAAATTTATGATTTATTTTGCAATTTTCTAAGCAACCAATAAGGATAGACATATTCAGCGAACGCCATATTGAAATTTTTTAGACGATTTATGAGTTTTTTACTCTCAAATTTGTTTAAAATGCTTAACTTTTTGGTTATAGACGAAAAAAGCGAAAATTTACCGTTTTTTGATCTTCATTTGTTTATAACTATGTATATCATCAAAATTGGCTGCAGGAAACATAAAGGTTATTAATATAGATGTCCATACTACTCAAAAAATTTGGTTTCGGCCTGGAGGGGGATGTGTTACGAGAAAAATCTTATTTCTCTGGACTAATGACCAACTTGTGGTATTTAATCTTTTAGGAACAATAATATTTCTGCGTTGCTCTCGCTTAAAGACGCAATTTTTAAACATTCGATTAAAAAGTTGTATCTGTATCTAGAGGAAGTGAAAAATACATATACATAGTTCATATAGTTCTTCCAAGCAATCAAATAATGCTATGGCAGCAGGACAACATTCAGCTGCAGCTTTTGCAACCAAATTTAGAGAAATTTAGACTAAAATATTATAACATCTAATTTTAGCCTGAACACCATTGTATTTTCCACTCATAACTGACGCGTTGTTCTAGGACTGTCCCGTGCAGTTTTTCAAATCAATACCATCTCTTTGCAAGGATATCATTAGAGAATTAAATATATCTGTCTTATGCTTTTTGACCATGATGAAACCCTTCAGCATGAAACCTTTCATGTAACGAAATATCACAGTTAATTGATTGAAAAACAATATTCTATGTGGATAATGTGCTGATTTTTTTAAGTTTGTAGATTTTTGGGGGCCCCCGGAATGTTGGGGCCCCGGGCAGCTGCCCAGCCTGCCCCCTTAAATCCGGCCCTGTATAAGACATACGTTAAAGTGATTATAATATGTGTAATATGCTTATAATATGCTGATAGTAATATATTGCGTGTTTTCGTATAATTATAATCTCATCAATCTTCTTCTTGTGGTGCTGTCTCCTTTAGTGGAAGTTACTGGTCAAATCTGGCGACTACCAGGACCCCGTTTCCCTTCAATTTTCCCCTGGATGATCAATTGCGCGAGTCGCTACTTTTCGTTTCTCATTATGTGTTCTAGGTAGCTAACTTTTCTAACTATTTTCAAGATCCTTCTATAAAGCCAGAGTTTAAAGACTTCTAACTTATTCATCAGCGTTACGTTGAGTGTCCAGGCCCCCGTTCCATACAATTGTATTGACCATACATTGAAATGCAGAAACGACATCTAAGGCTAATATTAATGCTACTGTTACAAAATAAGCTTTTCATTTTGGTTTATAATCAAGTTGATTGTTGAGCCAGCAGCCAAGATATTTGTATTGGTTTACATTTTCAAACTGTTGGTAGTTCGCATATATTGAAAGGAGTAAATTGTTGTTCTTTGATATTTCCATAACTTTGGTTTTCGCAGTATTGATTTACATCCTCAGTTTTTCACACTCTCAGTGACTCTATTTAACGGTATCTGAAGACTACGTCTCGATCAGTCTTTAAAACAGTGTCATCTGCATATCTAATGTTATTTACTCTTTGTCCATTTATCCTGATACCTTCTGAAGAGTACGATAAAACGTTCGCAAATATTACCTACAAGTAGATATTAAACAGTATCGGTGATAGCACACAACCCTGTTTAACACCTCGTTGTATTTCACTTGGTCTTGCCAAGTTACCATTGGTCTTTATGGTTGCTGTCTGTTTCCAATAAATAGCTTCCATAATTCGAGAATCTCTTTCGCCGAGTCCCATGTCGTTCAATCTTTCCATCAAGGTTCTGTGCTGCACCCGATCGAACGCCTTTTTTAAACTCTAAAACAGAGAAACAAGTCTCGTTGCCTGAAATGCCAACATGTGAAGGAGTCCAGATTAATGTTATGTTTGCTCCAGGAGAAATGAGACGGTTTGTTGCTTCGTGTATGGTACTAATGGATATTCGTAATACCTATATATTTTTAATCGAGTCGATGGAGGACCAGTACACATTGCAGTGGTCTTGGCTTTAGTTTGGTTAGATAAGCATTTCAATGTTTTTAGGATGGTGTATAGCTCTTCTGAATGGATGGAGGTTGTAATAAGGTCGTTGCGTTGTTGTTGTTGCTCCAGGTAACTATCAGTCGAAGAAAAAGAGTTCGCTTTTTAAAACATTTTTAATTGCAATCAAAATAAACAGAAGATAAGATAATTAGCCTTAATTACTCATCAAGTTCGTTAATAAAATATATTTATAATTTCTACGCATCGAGCTTACTGTTCGGGCCGATGTGACGATATTTTTATACATGAATGAATGATTTTGACGATCGCGTGAAATAGGAATTGCTTTTATTAATACGACATGAATGTATAAGGAAAGGGGAGAAAGGAGATCCCGCTCACCTCGCCGGATTGAAAAGACATATAAAGGATATACGATCACCGCTCATATAAAGATAGGTAAAAGGATAGGTAAGAAGAAAACTGTCGGATTCGCTCAGCTCGCCAAAATGACAGCGGAAAATAATCGGGAAATACTACCTACATAAACTCACCTCTTGTACCTTGCTGTTGTCTATTATTCTTCGATCAACGCTCCAAGAATAATAATCAACTAGACTTTTCGATCCGATTTTTATATCGTTCGAAACAGTACAAAAACGTGTTTTACTTAATTCATTGGCGTACTCTAGACGATAAAATTATATTATCGTCACAAGGTGGATGGTGGAAGGCAGAACTTTTGAAGAATACTCTTTACAGTTTTTACAGAATATCCAACTCCTGTTTCAGTTTTAGATGCATTTGTGTTGAGTCTCGTGACATGAGTTTATGTTGACCAGCTCTAGGAGAGATTGCCTCAGAGTTTGGCTGTCGTTTTCCTTTTTTTATAGTTTTCAAGCGCAGGTTTGGTTTGTTATTAATCAACGTAAAATTTGGTAAGGTATTAATGTTGTTGCTTAACGACTTAAATTAAAAAGTAAGACTTTTATATCTTTTTCTTTTTCTTGTGGTGCCTCTCCGTTTTGGATGTTCGCGACCACCATGGCAATTTGTACTTTGCACACTGCTGCTCTAAAAATATTTGTGGTTGTTATGTTGAACCTCGTACGTAGATTCTTCAGCCAGGAAATCCTTCGCCTTCCTGGTTCCCGTTTTCCTTTCACTTTTCCTTGCAAGATTGGTTGTAGCAGTCCATATCTTTCGCTGTTCCTCATGATGTGACCGAGGTATTCGGTTTTTGGCTACTTTTATTATGGTTAACAGTTCTTTTTCTTTTTGTATCCTCAAATAAAACACTTTGATTAGTAACGTGGTCGGTGTAAGATATCTTCAGGATTCGACGATAAAACCACATTTGAAAAGCGTCAATTTTCTTGCAGATGGCGTCAGTGAGCGTCCACGACTCAACTCAACTTTTATATCTTCTTCTTCTTCTTCTTCTTCTTCATGTACCATGTCCTTTCAGAACGTTGGTTACCATCATAGCTATCTTAATTTTATTCACTGCCACCCTAAATAGCAATGCTTTTATCAACACCATACCAATCTCGCAAGTTCTTTAACCATGAGGTTCTTCTTCGTCCTGGACTGCGTTTGCCTGCTATTTATCCTTGCATGATATTTTGTAGCAACCTATATTTGGGACCTCTCATTACATGCCCGAAATACTCCAGCTTTCTCTGCTTGATGCTTTTTTATGATCTCAGTAATCTTGCTGAGACGTTCTAGTATTGTGTAGTTTCGAATCTTCTCCACCCAGGAAACTTTTAAAATTCTTCTATAGCACCACATTTCGAAAGTCTCATGGCGATTTAGATCGATTTTATTCACAGTCCAGGACTCGACACCGTAAAGTAAGACCGAGAACAGGTTACGTCTCTGTTACATAACACCTTGGACATCCTTCTAAAAGCGGCTCTAGCCTGCTCTATCCTAGTTCTTATATTACTGTAGTTTATTGTATCTTTCTCGTCAAATGGGATTTTTTCATACAAATTCCAAGATTTATTATATTTTTCTTTCCCCGCAGATATATTACTTCCATTATTAGAATAAAATTTGGGCACGCCTGTTATCCTTTTCATTTGGCGAAAATTAACATTTTATCTTCAAATCTATGTTTAGACTGTCAAAAAGAGGGAGACTTTATTTTTTGAGTGCTCAAAGTATACTCAACAAACTAATAAACTAATTGAAAATTTATTAAAATATAATATATTTCCACCTTATAATTTATGCTACCTACTTTCTCTAAATAGGAAAACAATATATGACTGTTTAATGAATTTTTGGTAGTTTAATGACAAATGATTATTTACCTTTGTTTTATCCCATATGTATTTACCTCCTATCCGCGACCTAGTCTAGTTATGTCTAAACGAAATGTCTTGAAGGGTCCCTAGACGAGAAGAAGCAAGTGACCTTGTCTTATTCCTACCTTAACTCCTGAATACAATAATTACAATATTAACAACCACCTTTACGGTAACGTTTCCTTATCTTTCTTATTTTTGTTTTGTTTTATATTTTTGAAATGTATGTAGATTTTGAAATATACTTGTTGTGACTGGCTGAGTGGCGACAGTCCATGCCAAAAAAAAAATATTTTACTTATGGTAGGGGAGCAAAGTATGTTGCAGTCACTCGAGCGTTATGGGTATTGGGTTGTGATTATTAGGTTCTAAAACCATAAAAAGTGCGAAATAGTGCGAAATATCGCGGGGTTTGTATTTAAAATTTTAAATTTACCCCCACCCCTCTCCATGGGGATCATGTTTAGTACCATTCGATAGATTTTTGAAAAATATTAAAGAGGTATTTTTTAGTTTTTCGATCTGACGTTCGTTTCGCGAAATATTCGCTTTTTTTGTGAAACTTTTTGACTCGCCCATTTCCTTACGCCCCACTCAAATAGTCAGATTTTTAAAATATACACCCTTTTGCATGTACTTAACTTTCCTTATCTTAATCTGACAATTTCAAGTATTTTTAAGGATAATTTTTTTTCGGGCACCCCTTAACGAACTTTTCTGTGTTGAGCCAATATATGGTAGAGGTACATCTGCAGGGTACCAGGTTTCTCGAGTAACTAGGGTACCCGGTGACGCGCTCGAGTAACTACAAAAATCCCCGCTTGGGCTCCCCTACCGTTAATACATACATGATGAAAAATCATCTGAGTTTTCAAAATAGATAAGATTTCCCAACCATATAACTATAAATCACACAGGCCTAGTTTTGTTTAGACGAATGGATAAATTAGCAACGAGTTAATCTTCCAAAATAAATAAAAATATAATAAACGAGAATTAACCGTTCGTTAACATGGTTAACATTAACATGGTAATCGTAAAGCGAGATTATATACTTCTGAAGGATTAGACTTAAGCTCCAAGATTGAAGGTTATCATTTTGCAACTGAATTACGATAAAATTGCAGTCATTGTGAAAATAAATATAATAAATCTCTAAGGACTAGATTGAACGTTGAACGGAAATAGAAATATCAAAAAAAATTTGACGGTTTTGCGTAATAATTCATTCAAGTGGAACAAATGGGTCCGATATGTATCAAATCACTAACTAATTAGTAATTAAGAAGAATATATATACAGAGTGAGTTTTGTGTATGAAACGCCTTAGTGGATTACATTAGATTATATGAGGTCGTTAAGGGGATAGGCCCAAACTTTCGGCTCCAATGCTATTTAATTAATTTTTTTCGGATTTTGAGAAAACTACCAATAAGATTTGTTTAAAAATTTAAACGCAGAACGAAAGATTACGTTATTACCGAGGGTCGAAAGTTCCTGAAAACTTCTATAATGTTTTTTAGTAAGTTACACGAGTGATACAGAAGAAGAAAAAATTTAGTGTGATTTTTAATTTCAAATATCTCATTCAAAATAAAATTTTTAATTGTTCTAAGAAACTTTAGGTCCTCGGTAATGTAATCTTTCATTCTGCGTATAAATTTTTCAAAGTATTTATTAGTTTTTTCAGGATTCGAAAAAAATGAATACATTTAAAGAGCATTGGAGCCGAAAGTTTGCGCCTATCCCCCCTAAGGCCATGCAGCCTTCCCGCGCTTTGACCCAGACTTTTTGTGCGTACCTTAATCTATTTTAACTCAAGGATGCCAATACTTCTGATGAAGTCAATTAGCTTCATAGATGTCATAAGGCCACAGAAAAATGGGTGGATGAAGTGGCAGCCGATACACAGAATTTGCTAGATATGCGAATATTTTGTTTGAAGACATAATTTGGAAGAGGCAAACGCTCGATTTGGGCTGTGGTGCCATTGGAGAGAGATAATGGACCTTTGATACCGTGGATTAATAATACAAAAGAGGTTACAACAAACTGAATTTGCAAGTAACGACATTATTTAAAATATAAAATTTTCAGTACTATTCACCTTTCGAAATATTTGTATAAGGTCATACAAGGCTTTGTAAAAAGTACTTACCATCTTTAGTTTAACCGGAGACATTTTGTCTTTTTTAACAATTTTTAACAATTTTTTTAAAGTGTTAGTCTATTAAGGAAATTGACGATAGATTTATTGACGTAAATAAAAATATTTACCATGGTCATGGCCACTCATTTCCGTATTGTAATTAAAATCACTTGAAATGAGTGGTGCCAGAAAAATAATCACTATCCTTATCCTAAAATTGGTTATTGTGCTATAATTCGTTTATGAAATATTTTTAAATTGCAATAATTTGAATAATGTAGATACTATACATATATAATATTTTGCATTATGATTTTCCGGTGATGGACGTGTTAAATTGATGTTTTCATTGTTAATAGCAGTGTGTGTTTTTGCAGTAATAGCTAGATGGTGTTTTTTTTTAAATATTATTTAATACATAATTACACGCCCATAAGTATTACGAGAATACTAGCGTATGTTTTCAATTACAACTTATCAATACCTATAAAAATCAGGTTGCTACGATGTTATATCTTTCCTATACTGTTGTACCTATTTGAGTCGTGGACTCTCACAGACGCCACCTGTAAGAAAATAGAGGCTTTCGAAATGTGGCTTTATCGTCGAATCCTGAAGATATCTTATACCGACTACGTTACTACATAGGATGTTTTATTAATAATACAATAGGGAAAAGAGCTGTTAACCACAATAAAAACATCAAAAATCGAATACCTCGCCACATCATGAGAAACAACGAGAGATATGTACAACTAATCTTACAGGGAAAAGTCGAAAACGAAGACCAGGAAGGCGAAGTATTTTTTGGCTGAAAAATTTACGTACATGGTTCAACACAACAACTACAAATCCTTTCAGAGCAGCAGTGTAAAAAGTACAGATTGCCATGATGGTCGCCAATATCCGAAACGGACAGGCACTACAAGAAAAGATGTTTTCAACTTATTTTATAAAGGAGATGACTAACCCCCGTCGGGGACACAAGCACATATTAACAAAATCTACAAAAAAGGAGATGGAAAAACTTCTTCTTAACGTACCCTATCAAGTCCCCTTGACGTTAGCGATTAACATGGCGAAATTGTCTCTGTCTCGAGCTATTCTAAATAGTTGTTCTGCTTTCTTTATGCCTGTCTACTCCCTGATAATCTTCAACCAAGAGGCCTGTTTTCTACCAATTCCTCTACGTCCTTCGACTTTACCCATCATAAAAAGTTGAAGAATATTATATCGGTCTCCCCTTACTACGTGTCCAAAGTAGGCCATCTTTCTAGATTTGATATTATCAAGCAGCCCGCTAGTAGCATTTGCTCTCTTAAGGACTGCCACATTTGTCAGCATAGCCGTCGATTGTATTTTTAGTATACGTCTGTGCAGCCACATTTCAAAGGCCTCCAACCGATTAATGGTGGATATTTTTAATGTCCGTGCTTCGAAACCGTATAAGAGGACTGACCAAATGTAACATTTAATCATACGCTTTCAAAGTTGAAGTTGCTACAAATGGCTAAGTATCATAAATTCACTCTCAAGTCTCTATGGAACAATAATAACAGATAAAATTGAAAAAGAGATGACAGTCGTAGAACAAAATGGTTTTCGTACAGGCAGATCCTGTATTAACAGTATATTTGCTCTAAAGCAGATTATTGAGAAAAGATTAGCTCACAGCCTTTCAACTCATATAGTCTTTACAAAAAATCTGACAAAGGTATACGATAGTGTATACCAATTTAATGCTCTAGGCCTAGGCAGTAATGGAAAAATAAGAAATTAACAAACATATTATATAAAAGTATTACCACAGCTTTACAAAAATATGACGGTAAACATTAAAATAACAGGAAACAAATTAATTAGAGAAATTAATAAGGATCTAATGCAAAGCTGCTGCATAGGACCTATAACTCTTCAAAATATATTTGAGTCTGAGTGGGGCGTTCTCAGTAATAGACTAAGAGCCGCTATAGGTGAAATTTCTTAATCATTTTAGGCACGACGGGACCCTATAACTTAAATAGTAGAACCTAAAAGAAAACGTTTGAGCACTGTGCCGTCACTTTTCAGTGGCACATGCGTTTACAGTGGCGCATCAAACTTTCCACTTATGGACGGGATACATAAATTAAAAAATACCCTCCCTCATTACCAGAATTTAATTTTTTTCATTTTTTTAAGTTCTATGTGATTAAGACATAAGATTCATCGTAATTTTAACCCACCACCCCCTTCTCCCTGCCCCCACCATCAAAAACTTTATTTTTCGATTTTTTTTTTGGTGGGATCCAATCAATTTTAAAATTTAAAAAAATTCACACGCATAGTTAAGGCTTTTATAAAACACGTCTATTTTTTATAGACCTGTAGGTTGAGTGTACATAACCTCAAAAAATTAAAAAAAAATTTTTTTTGGAATAAAGTATATAACTTTTTTTTGGGGATAGTTGCAGATCTAATTTTTTCTTAGTCTTGTGTATTTTATCAAACAATATATTTATAATTTTTTTCAGATTTTTCTGTAACGCTGGTCGCCTTCAAAAATCCAAAAAATTGTTTTTTAAGGGGTTTTGGGGGGTTTGAACGTGTTTTTCTGATTTTTAAATATTCTAAAGAACTCAGTTACTTCAAGTTACATATAACCTATAAAAACAAAATTGATTTGATATATTATGAAGTCTATAAAATAGGGAAAATCCCCCAAAACCCCCCAAAAAACAGTTTTTCGGATTTTTTAAGAAGGGGATCCTTACGGAAAAATCTGAAAAAAATTAAAAATATAGTGTTTGATAAAACACACAAGACTTAGAAAAAATTAGACCTGCAGCTATTCCTCAAAAAAAAGTTATATGCTTTTTTGAAAAAAAAAATTTCTTATAATTTTTTGAGGCTATGTACACTCTACCTATGGGTCTATAAAAAATAGGCATGTTTTATAAAAGCCTCAGCTATTCGTGTGAATTTTTTGAAATTTTATATTTGATTGCATCTTACCAAAAAAAATAAAAACGAAAACTGAAGTTTTTGATGGTGGGGGCAGGGGGAAGGGGGTGGTGGGTTAAAATCACGATGAATCCTATGTGTTAATCACATAGAACTTAAAAAAATAAAAAAAATGAATTCTGTTAGTAAGGGAGGGTAACTTTTAATTTATTTATCCCGTCCATAAGTGGAAAGTTTGATGCGCCACTGTCGACGCATGTGCCACTGAAAAGTGACGGCACAGTGTTCAAACGTTTTCTTTTAGGTTCTACTATTTAAGTTATAGGGTCCCATCGTGCCTAAAATGATTAAGAAATTTCACCTATAGCGGCTCTTAGTCTATAACGAGAAGAAAGTGCTGTAATATGGGCATCCAAATCCAAGACAAGAGATTGTATACGATGCACTTCGCTGACGACCAAGCCATTCTAGCTGAAGACGAGAGTGATATGGACTATATTCTTAGAATACTGGAAAAGGAGTACAAAAAGGGGAGCTTCAGAATAATTAATATACAAAAAAACTAGTACTTAGTTGCAGGAGAAAACAAGGTAATGTACAAATTGAAATGTGAACTATAAAATCAACTGAAACCTTCAAATTCTTTAGAGAAAAAAATAACATCCAAAGCAGAAGTAACAAGGAATTACATTACAGGATTGGTCAAGCAGGATCAGCCAGTGGACAGCTAGACAGACCATTTTTAAATAATAATAGAACAAAAGAAAATAAAAGAAGAATTTATAAAACAATAAGTATTGGGTTGTACGGCGCCGAACTTCTGGAAATAAAGCAAAGAAACAAATCAAAAAATAAGGCCATCTTCACCTTTAAATAACATTTTTATTTTTGTTTATAGCACACTCTGATCAAAAGTTATATAATTTGTTGATACAAATTTTATTTGAAAAATTGACTTCACGCGCGTAACGGACATTAAAAATCGCCCATCGCTTCAAGCGTTGTTTCTAAGAGAACGGTTGATTCTACACAAAAAGTGCTAATAAACATTTTTGTTCAAAATTTTATCTGAGCTACATTTCTGATTCGTTGTAAATCGATGTTTTTGTTTTGAAGTTACACTTCTTTACGATCGAGAGTGAAATTTTATAATGCCGGGCGCATGCGCACACAGACAGTATGTAGTTCGTTGCTAATCTTTCAAGATATGTATGTATCACGGCTGTCAGCGCAAATAAGTCATTAAAAGGATATATTAGTGTTTTAGTAAATGTATTATTTATAATTTTTGTGTCTTTGGATTTGTCTTCCTAGGGAATAACATATTTTATAATAATAGTAAGTATATTTAAAGTATTTTTGTATACTTCACTTGGTCTATTAAATTTGTCAGTATGTATGAGAAATCTTGTAACCTGTCAAAGCAACGGGAGTATAATAGCTCAGTGGTATAGCGTGTGGTCGGAGATCGAGAGGTCCCGGGTTCAAATCCCGGACGATTCATATTCTTTTTTTTTTTTTTTTTTTTTTATTTTTGGTATCATTTTAATAAAAATTTTTTAAAAGTCGTAGGTAAGAAAGTTAGTTTAATATTTAAATAAAATACAAATAACCTGTTAAGTATATTAATTTCGTTGAAATCATAATAATAGAGGTATAACTTCTTACGTGCGTACAAAGTACACACACATTCTTTTTTTTTTCGTTTTTCCTCCTCTGTGAGTGGGTTTTGAGGATGAAACCCGTGGGTAGGAGGGGGTCCGGACAAATTATCCCGGACAAAAAATTCCCACATATTATCCCTGGACAAAAAAATCCCCGGACAAAAAATCCCCGGACAAATAATCCCCGGACAAAAAATCCCGGACAAATAATCCCCACAAATTTTTGTGGACAAAATATCCCCACAAAAAATCCCGGACAAAAAATCTCCAAGAAATATTTGCTGCCGAATGTTTATCTAAAAGTTTTCCCGAAATAACAAATTTCGAGTTCCAATTCCACGCTGAAAATTTCAAATTTTACAGGACAAACGAGTGTGAGTTTTTTCAAAAATTGTGGAAGATATATATGGGGAATGAGCTAAGGCCCCGTACAACTACTTACATTTTACTGAAGACCGTTCACATGCTAACGCGCGTTTTAGGTCATTAAGACGCGCGTTGGCATGTGAACGGTCTCAAATAAAATATATGTAGTTGTAATCGCGCGTTATCAAAATGCGCGTTAAGCGCCTGTCATGAAAACGGGCCCTTAGCTCATTCCCCATATTTTTCACAATTTTTGAAAAAACTCACACTTTTTGTCATGTATAAACAAATAAAGTTAACAAAAATGTAACACAAATAAAGTTTTCAGCATGGAATTGGAATTCGAAATTTGTTAAAATTTCAGTAAAACTTTTAGAGAACTATCCGACAGCAAATATTTCTTGGAGATTTTTTGTCCGGGATTTTTTGTGGGGATATTTTGTCCAAAAAAATTTGTGGAGATTATTTGTCCGGGATTTTCTGTGGGGATTTTTTGTCCGGGGATTATTTGTCGTAGCTTCGGGTAGGAGTGACAAACTTTTACATCATTTTGAAGCCCCAAAATTGAGATTCTTTACAAAATTCAGTTTTTTCGTATGGTTTTTAAATAGTCAGCCAAAATAGCCTAATAAAATAAAACAAAATCAAAATGTAAATTCGTACAGCTTAAAACGAATTTTATATCAAAGTTTAGGTGGGTACAAAAGATATTTTCAAGAAAGTATCCAAATCATACAAGGGGATCATTGTTTAAATAATTAAAAAGGGGTCATTTTTGCAAAAAAATTACTTTTTTAACTGTTGAGGTAATTCACTTATTAATGAAGGTCTACGGGATTTTTTTCTGCAAAGTTAAAGGGTAAATCTTTCACATAAGACTTACTAAATTAAATTTGACCCCCTATTTATTTAAATAATTGTATATAAAACTTTAAAAACAAATTTGCAAAAAATTATTTTTAGCGTTTTAAATAAGCACTATAAAATATCTTATTTTACAGACTAAGTTGCGATATCTTACCAGTATTAAGCAAAAAAAATTGGTCGAAAAATATTTAATATTTTTTGAGATATTGAATTTGATTTTTAAATGTTACTATATTTTCAATTGCAAAAACGCGGTTGTTGCCAAAGAAATATTCACCTGCTTAAGATCTCATTATTTTTATTTTTATGTAAATTTTTGATAAATGTATTGATGAATTCAAATTTCAATTAAACTCCCTCCTAAAATGGCATTTGAAAATTATTCAAATTTGTTTATAATTTGTATTTTTTAATAACGTCGCAAGGATTTAGTATTTTGAAATGTCGTTTCGATAATTGGGTTCCTGGGAATTTTTTACTAATTAACAAAATTTTTTTGTCGTTTTTTCTTCTTCTTTTTTTCTTGGAGTTATATTACTACGGGCCCTTGTAGGGTTAAATTTTATTAAGAATGTCGAATCTCTGAGTTGTAGATTCTAGACCTAATAATATTAAGATTTAACTAAAATATCTTAAATAAAATGTGGCTACTTACTGAGGCTAAATAAATGTGGCTTGTACTGAGTTACAGGGTGTTTTATTTAAAAATTTAAAAATTATTGTTACCAAGTACTTTAAAACTATTTGACGTATCCTTATCATACTTGGCAGAAAGTGTGGCAATTATACACCCTACCAAATTGTGATTAATAAACGTTTCTAGCTAGTGCCAGAGGCGTGCGACAGGGGATAGTGAATGATTGACCCTTTCCAAATTCTACGCCACTGAGTGAAATAGCGAAATTTTTCGATTCTCCAATACTTTGTATGTAAATAACTTTATTGGTATCGATAAAGTCATCAGTTTGAGAGATATTAGAAGTTTAAAATGAATGAATGAATGAATCAAAATAACTATGCCGTTTCATTTTTAACGTCCAATATCTCGAAAACTAATGACTTAATCGTTACAAGTAAGGAGTATATTATTTACATAGAAAGTATTGGAGAATCGAAAAATTTTGCTAAAAAAGTAATTTCCTCAGTGGCGTAGAATTTGGGAAGGGTCAACCATTAACTGTCCCCTGTCGTACGCCTCTGGTGGTAGCTAGAAACTTTTATTTATCATAATTTAGTAGACTGTATAGTACTCACACTTTCTGTCAAGTGTGATAAGGATAAGTCAAATAGTTTGAAAGTACTTGGTAAAAATAATTTTTAAATTTTTAAATAAAACACCCTGTAACTCAGTAAGTAGTCACATTTTATTTAAGTGATTTTGGACCAATCTTAATATTTTTAGGTCTAGAATCTACAACTTAGAGATTCGAATTTTTTAATTAAACTTAACCCAAAAAGGGCCCGTAGTAATATAATTCCAAGAAAAAAAAAGAAGAGGAAAAAAAGACAAAAAAATTTGTTAATTAGTGAAAAATTCCCAGGAACCCAATTATCGAAACGGCATTTCAAAATATTTAATTCCCGCGACGCTATTAAAAAAGCAAATTATAAACAAATTTGAATAATTTTCAAATGCCATTTTAGGGAAAAGTTTAACTGAAATTTGAATTTATCAATACATTTATCGAAAATATACATAAAAATAAAATAATGAGATTTAATACAGGTTAATATTTCTTTGGCAACCACCGCGTTTTTGCAATTTAAAATAGAGTAATATTTAATAAACAAATTCAATATTTCAAAAAATATTAAATATTTTTGCACCAATTTTTTTTTGTTAATACTGATAACATAGTGCAAATTATCCTGTAAAATAAGATATTTAATAGTGCTTATTTAAAACACTAAAAATAATTTTTTGTAAATTTGTTTTTAAAGATTTATGTTTAATTATTTAAATAAATAGGGGGCCAAATTTAATTTAGTAAGTCTTATATGAAATATTCACCCTTCAACTTTAAAGAAAACAATCTTATAGACCTTCATTAGTAATTGGATGAACTCAGCAGTTAAAAAAGTAATTTTTATGCAAAAATTACGCCTTTTTAATTATTTAAACAATGATCCCCTTATATGATTTGGATACTTTCTTAAAAATATCTTTTGTACCCACCTAAACTTTGATATAAAATTTGTTTCAATCTGTACGAATTTACATTTTGATTTACATGTAGTGTAATTTTATTTTACTAGACTAAAAATAATTTTTGTATCATCACTTAAATTCTGAATCAATAACTGTTTTTAACTTATTTATATTCCATATTTGCTTTCATATACGGTCATAAACCAATACGGTTAATAAAGTAATAAAAATTTTAAGGCAAAAAATATCCAACAAATTAGATAAACACGGTGAAATATGTGTTTATAACATTATAAAATTCAGCAGTAAAATTCGAATTAATTACTAATGTTTGACTGCAAAATGATCTACATATTGCTAAAGGTATAATTTGATGTTATATAACCAATGAGAGACTGCTAATAAGAGACAATTTATTTTCAAATTGCATTAAGAGAAATGTACCCCCGGTGGAATAATGTAATTGCTGTGATTTATTTAGTCGTTTCCTACATTGGTTCTTAACTGGTTAATTATATTGATTTATATAGTATCTAAAACAACTTTTAGAGATTCACTATTGACAGTATTCACATGAAAATTCACTGTATAAATAGAGTTGCGTCTAATCTACTTTGCGTCACTTGTAATTTTTCTGCAGTGTCATGTGAGAACAAGTGTTTCTACGCCATATGTAAGAACAGGTAGGCCATACTGATTAAAGGCTGTTTTTAAGTTGATAGCTACATTATATTTAAAAATAGTACGCAGGCTTCTACATGCTGCCTATCACAGAGTTACTCCTGAGCAGTTTGGTATCTGTGCTAAATAAATTCGTCATTTTTGTCCTTAACATTTAACAGATCACCGTCAAAGCCATAGATCAACTATGGCATCAAGTGTCACCAAAGTTCACGGATTAATCAAGAACCACCTAAAAAAATCACCAATAGAAAAAAAAATTAAGATACACTTACTTCAGGACGACTCCATAAAAAATTTCTACCAAAGAGGATTAGATCAGAAGTTAATAGAATTTTGTTCTGATGAGAATATCTACAGTACGTTGAACACATAAGAGAAAGCATGACACCAGAGAAATAAAAGAAAAACGTAATTTCTCAATAAATACCTAAGCACAAGTTTAGTGCTATTACAACGAAAGAAAAAAATTAACAATGGGAAAGCTCATGTAGAGGTAGAGAACAGAATATGGGAGGAACAAGAAACTCAGAAGCCTGGAAAATTGTGAAATCATTACGAACTAACAGAAAAGAAAAACTTTTATACAATACATACAGGACGACGAGTGGGAGAACCACTATAAAAATTTACTGATAGAACAAAGACCAGAATTAAGCATTTATAGAGACGAACATAGAACAATGATCAGAAAGGAGAAAAAAATAGTCATAACAGACAAAGATATGAAACAAGCAATAAATTCCATGAAGAACAATAAAGCTGGATGATCAATATTTCGCCTATAAAACATCCAGAGAAGTATAACCTACTGCACTTCATAATACAAGGCAAGATCGCCGGAAAAAGTAGGAAATTGCCCAAAAAATATAAAAAGTATCGAATACCTCCACATTTCACCCTCCGTAACTCTGGAACCGTTGGTTTTATAACAATTATGTATAGGACCTTTTTTGTGTTAAATTTTATGTAGAACATTTTTGTATAGAAAATTGTTTACGCTAAAGCATAGTTTTAGAAATATTGACGAAAAACTTAAAAAACTACTAATTTACCGACTTCTCCCCCATCTCCCCTCCAAACCGGACGCTCAAAATTGTGTAACTTTTTACTGAACAATATGTGGACCATATAGAATAATTTGGTGTTGGAGGAAAACTTTTACTTTGGATGTTTAGGTTAGGCCTTTTTTTTTGGACCAATTATACTATACTACCTCCGTAACTTTGAAACCGTCCATTTTAGAAAGATTATGCATAGGTCCTTTTTTATTTCAAATTTAATGTAGAACATTTTTGTATAGAAGGTTGTTAATGCTAAATCGTATAGTTTTAGAAATATTTACGAAAAACGTAAAAAACTACGAATTTACCGATTTCTCCCCCTCTCCCCCCCCCCCAAATCTGACGCTCAAAATGGTGTGACTTTTTTCTGAACATTATGTGGACCATATAGAACAATTTGGTGTTGGAGGATAACTTTCACTTTGGATGTCTGGGTTTGGGTCTAGTTATACCATACTATAAAGGAAAAGAGTATTTTTCCAAATAACAGACCGCTTGCCTGATACACCACAACAATAAATTATCATTTACGTTTAGATCGATAATATAATCCTACCAGTTTTGTATTGTATTTTCAATTACTGCTAAATAACCTTTTGCAAATTTTTTCATGCAAATTTAACATTTATTTAATATTACAATTACCTTAAATCTTCATGCGATTCTTGACCTTATGAATTGACTTATTATACCGGCTAAATGAATGAAGAACCAACAATATTTAATTTAAGGACGTCTGAAAATTGATTTTTTTTAACTTTGTAAATATTCTGTGCAACGTTTCCTTCCTGGATGTATGACTCGCCTTGATCTTTTTAAGGTGAACAACAATTTTAATTTAGTTGAATAATGTAAGAATGAGTATATATTATATAGATTAAGAATTGCATACAAGGAAATGATTATAATTAATTGACTTAGTTCAGAGCAAAATTACAGGAATAACTTAATTTTTTTTATATTATTTTGAATAATATTTTGATTCTTAAATTTTGCATAATAGTTAAATCAACATATGTACATATTGTTTTGCTAGTATCTTACGCATCTCTTAAGAAAGTCTTTCTTTGTCCAAACTGATTTAATAAAACAATTAACTATAATTTCCTTAAGTGCCTTTAGTTCATTTTTTCATTAATTAAAAAAATCATAAATCATAAAACACAATAAAATACCGGAAGAATGGAGAACGAGCGAACTAATTCTACTATTCAAAAAAAGGAGATACAGTGGAACCTCGATAACTCGGATTAATCGGGACCGCGGCCGATCCGGGTTATCTAAAATCCGGGTTAGCCGGAGAGCATGGTAAAAATTAATAAAATACGGTATACTTATAGATAAAGTCCCTGGTGCCACTTCGGTATGCGGTCTACCGTCTAATATGTGGTCTACGGCAATTTAGCTGATTCGGCATGCGGTCTACGTACAAAAACAAATTAGAGAAACTATTACAAACATTACTATTTTATTATTACTAACAGCTTCACTGTTCAATTGGTAATTATACAAAGAGTCTACATTCTACCACATCCAATACTATTTTAATATTAAATATCATGCAACCGCAGTAAATATCGGTTTTTGCCTGAAAGGAGGAAGACCTAACCCTTCGGTCCAAACCCAACTTACGGGTATTAGAGTGAGAGAACCGCAGGGCAGGAGGTATTTGACCGCTGCGCGCAATCACAACCCACCCTTTTTATTATCACTAAATGGTCTTTTCAGCGTTTTAAATTAACACTCAAGGCCATTTCGTTGATTCAAGTTTATATAGGCAACCCAAATTACACGCCGCTAATCCTCGGTTCGGGATTTAGACAGAATAACACGTGAAGTGTGAAGTAAAGCACAAGTATGACAAGTAAAGTAAAGTATAAATATAAATAATAAATAAAAAGTTTGTAATAGTTTCTCTAATTTGTTTTTGTACGTAGACCGCATGCCGAATCAGCTAAACTGCCGTAGATCGCATATCAGACGGTAGACCGCATACCAAACTAGAAACTCTGCCGTAGACCGCATACCGAAGTAGCACCAAGTCCCTTATAAGCAAAATAATATGAAATATATATGCACAGTTACCTATGGTTGTATAGAGTTTAGTATAGACAATATAGAGTATTATTAATTTCTAGGTAAAAAAACTCGAGTCAGTTTGGTTGGGTCAATAATTTCGTCTGGTCTGCTTATGTAATTTAACAACAGTGACTCTTTCATTGTTTAAAAGACCATTGTTTAAAAAACAATTGTTTAAAAGACAGTTGAAAATAAATAAAGGAATAACAGGTGCCTGTTGTTTGCGATAATGAATGTCGCTCTGCCGCCGCCGTGTGCATGAGTCATTTTTACTATCATAGTTCAAATTACACAGATACCCATTATCTCTCAAAAATATTATATTATGATTGAGTTTTATCAATGAAATTCGATATTTTTAAGACATTCCAGAAGCGGCTGCAGAAAAAATGTTTTAACATAATACATACATTTTTATCGTTGAAATGTTTGTCCGATGAAAATCGGTCCGGGTTAGCCGGACTTTCGGGTTATCGGGGGCCGACTTATCGAGATTCCACTGTAATAGGCTATTGATTATGTTCAAAATAAGAGAGCTAAAAGGAACAGACCCAGAAAATCTAAATGAATACTTTGTTAATGTGAGTAAAAATATAACATCAACTATTGTGTCACAACAAGATCCCATTTCCTATCTCCCTAATTCAGGAAAGGTCTCGAATTCATTCTTTATAAGACCGGTTGATAAATCTGAACTGATTCAGACAATCAATAATATCAAAAGCAAATCTTTCTGTAGTACCGATGGAATATCCATAAAAATTTTCTCAAATCTCCCAGACAGTGTGTTGGGAGTCCTCACCTCTCTAATTAATGATTCTTTTGAGAAAGGTAAATTTCCAGAGTGCCTAAAGACGGCCATCATTATTCCTCTTCATAAGGGTGGTGGAAAATCAAATGCCTGCAATTATAGACCTATTGCATTACTACTGGTACTCTCCAAAATTATTGAGAGACTCATAAAAGCCCGACTTATGTCCTTTCTCCTTGATAACAATATTTTATCACAAAATCAGTTCGGCTTTTTAAATAATAAGTGTACCACAGATGCCATGTTTTCTGTACTACATGAGGTTTGTCAAGCATTAAACAATAATCTGCACACTGCCACTGTTTTTTGTGATTATGCCAAAGCTTTTGATTGTGTGAATCACGACATTTTGATAAAAAAACTAGATTTCTACGGAATTCGAGGTATTTCTTCGAACTGGTTTCAATCTTACTTGGATAATAGGAAACAACTGGTTAGAGCAAATGATACAGACTCTAGTCTTTAACGTAGATAAAACAGTAGCATTGTCCTATAAAGGAGCTCTTCAACCCTTACCTCTTCATAACAGCCAGATCAGTATCGTTGATTCTGTAAAGTTTCTTGGTATTTTTTTAGATAGAAATCTGAAATGGTCCCTTCATATTGATGTGTTAAGCAAGAAACTATCCTCAGCTCGCTTTGCAATAAGATCTGTTTCGAAGGAAATGAATTTAGCCTCTTCCAAAATAACATATTTTTCTTTGTTCGAGTCACATCTTCGATATGGTCTCCCTTTTTGGGGTTCTGGTACGGCTGCCCAATCTGATGTTATTTTTAAATTACAAAAAAGAGCAATAAGATATCTGCTTGGCCTCAGAAGAACAACACATTGCAGAAGCTACTTCAAAGATCACAGGATTCTAACACTACCTTCTTTATATATTTTAGAAACTGTTTGCTTAATTCGTAAACATCTACATATCTTTCCAGCAAGACCTAGACATGACTATTCCACCAGAAATTCTACCTTTGACATCTATTTACCGATCCCGTCCAGTGAGTTAGTAAAGAAATCTATATTATATTCTGCAAAAAAACTTTACAACCATCTCCCTCTACAACTTAAATCTGCAACATCTTTCCCCAAGTTCCGTAAAATGACTAAAGCCTATTTATCTGATAGACCATATTATTCAACAGCAGAGTTTCTTATCCAATAACTAAGAAAGTACAGTATTCTTATTTATAAGTATAATCTTAATCTATATTTGAGTGTCATATGCAGCAGCTTAACTTAACTTATTAAATTTCTTAAGGTAGATTATGCAATTTGCAATTTTTTTTTAAATTTTGCAATAGATTGTTACTCTTCATTATTTTTATTTATATAGACGATTTATATCATTTTAGTAAATTGTATTTGTTATTTGTTATTGTTCTTATTGATGATTCTTGTAAGCTTTGTCTATAAAATTGTTAAATTTTTCATGACAATAAAGCATATTTCTATTCTATTCTATTCTATTCTATAACTACAACGTTAATGGGGTTTTATCATCTTATATGGTCAACGGACCTCTAAGTTTGAAAAATCCGTGGAGTGCTACCATTTAAATGGGTGCGTTTTTGAGAAAGGGGTGAATTAGTACCTAGGCACAGGGTGAATTAGGGTGAGTTCTATGCACTTTTGGTACAAACACGTCTACAGGACAATTGTTCCAGGTTAAATTTACTATCGAAACATCACATTTTGAAGTCGAAAATATTTTTTTTACAAAAATATACTCAAAAGAATAACAAGAAAAAAACACAAAAGAAAGCAATTTTGTTTTTTGCCCCATAACTTTTTTCCATAGGGATATAGGTATAAGCATTGCTTTAGCGAAAAATAACTAACATCATTCCTCGTTAAAATGACGTTTGGCAGAGGTCTCTAAGATTTATAGTTTCCGAAATAGGATTTTTCAAAATTCGCCGCTTACAGCATTTTTGGGCCATTTTCCCCATTATTTCGCAAACATTGTTCTGTAACTTTTTTCTACGCATTTCTAGATATATGCAATGGTAAACTGTAGAAAGAAAAGTCAATTACCTTTAAAATGGTCTATTATATAAGGTTGTACGACTATTTTTAAGCAAGTTATGCTTTTTCAAGATTTTATACTTTTATGATTTTTGATATTTTTTATGATTATTTTTAGAATTTCATTATGACTTTTTTCTTGTACATTCAGGTAGGATATACATTGTGAAATAAAAAAGCATATTTTCTCTACTTTAAAATGGCGTATTGCAATAAATTCTAGGCCTATTTTTAAACAAGATATCCGTAGGATATCCAAGGTCCAAGGGTATCCGTAATTTGAGAAAAATTTTCATTTTTTCCAATTAGAAGAATATAATGGCATATTATACCATAATTTTTAATTCCAAATAACTTTTCTTAATAACACTTTTCGATATTTTGAAATATAAAGCTACTTTACTCTTGAGCGAAATTCATATTTTTTAACATACCTCGTACACTATTGACAAAATGTTATATCTGATGATTGAATCTTAGGCTTTAGACTATGCAGAGCATTTTATAAAGAATAATTTTTTTTATAAAGTTAATAATAAAAAAGTTTTCCATATGGTTCCAGCTTAGTGGGACCTATTGCATGTGTATGTGACATTTTTAAAAAGCATATCTTGTTTAAAAATAGTCCTAGAGTTGTTTACAATACACAGTTTTAACGCAAATAAAATAAGTTTTCTTTTTTATTGGACAGTGTATATACCTAAATATATAATAAAAAAAGTTATAATGAGAAATTTAAAAATAATCGTAAAATATATCCAAAATCAGTAAAAGTATACAAATTTGAAAAATCATATCTTGCTTAAAAATAATCACACCCTTTTACGATAGACCATTTTAAAGATAATTGATTTTTATTCCTATTAAATGCAACATTACATATACCTAAAGCTACATTAGAAAAAAGTTACAGAACAATGTTTGCGAAGTAACAAGGAAAATGTCCCAAAATCGCTGTGAGTGGCGAACTTTGAAAAATCATTATTTGGAAACTATAAACGATAGGGACTTATACCAAACGTCACTTTAAAGAAAAAGGATGGATGTTTTTGAAGTTATACTTCTCTAGGCGCGATTGAGAGTAAAATTTCATAATTCTGCGCGCATGCGCACACAGACAGTATGGCGTTTAGTTGCTAAATCTTTCAAGCTATGTACAGTCCGTCTAATTTACTTACCGTTGCACGTCATTATCTACGCCATAGATCTAAGTTGACATAGTTGCCAAAGTATAAAAAAATCCTAAATCCATTTTAAATCAAATATGTAGATCACATAATTATTGTAAACGTGGATTATACAACAAAACAAATTAATATTCAATGTAAATAAATAAAAACTTAAGAAATAGAGAACAAGAATTAAGTTATAATCATTTAAGATTTGCAGTGTAAGCGTTTTTGCACTGCATTATTTACTTATTAAAAAAGGGCTCCGAACTCTTGGGAGAAGCCGATAGGTTTCTTTGAATATGTCTACAATAACAACTAAAAAAGTTGTCAGATACCTCGATTATTCCAAGTCGTGATAAAATTAGGTGAAATTTATATTTTTATAGTAGAGGATCTTTTTATAGTAAAGTAAATAATAAAAACAGTAAATATAATAGAACAGATACTTATAGTAAAGAATATAAACAAATATGAAGTGTCATCACTGCACTGTCAAATAAATGTTACCAATTTATTCTAAAATGTCATCTTCGTTCGATTACAGTTACAGTGTGTTCCGAACAAATGTGCTTCATAAAAACGCTTTATAATCCATTTATACAAATTAAATGAAACAAATTATTGTGTATTTCTTTAGGTTAACATTAATAGAAATCTTTAAATATTATTTCTACGCGTATATAATAAAATATGTCTAGTGGCTGTAATTCCAGTGTACTCGGCAAAATGATTCTAAAAAAGAACACATCTACCGCAAAATATTTCGTGTTGGTATCATGCGACGTCACAGACTATGACGCGGATGTCGTGCAACGGTTAGTAAATTAGACGAAGTATATAAATATATCAGTGCAAGAAAAGGCGTGAAAAGAATATATTAGTGTTTTTAGTAAATATATTTATTATAATTTTTGTGACTTTGGATTTGTCTTCCTCAGGAGTGAGATGAGTATTATTAAAACATTTTATTGTATATTTATTATACTTCACCTTCCAGTCTGTTTGTTACCGTGAATTGTCATTAGGTACGTCCGAACCGATAGAGACACAGTCCTCGTAGCTTATTTGGTATAGCATTCGGCCAGAGATCGAGAGGTCTTGAGTTCGAATCCAGAGCAATCCTATACTTTTTTTTTTATTTTTTTGAAAGCGGTAAGCACTAAATTAGTTTGGTGTTTAAAAAAAATTAAAACAAACTGTTTAAAGTATATTTATTTTTAAGAAATCATATAATAGAAGTATAACTTCTTACGTGCGTACAAAGTACACACACATTCTTTTTTTTTTCTTTGAAGCAATGTCTATACCTATATCTCCACTGAAAAAAGTTTTGGGATAAAAAACAAAATTGCTATCTTTCGTGTTTTTTTCTTGCTTTTCTTTTGAATATATTTTTGTAAAAGAAAATATTCTTGACTTTAAAATGTGATATTTCTATAGTAAATTTAACCTGAAACAATTTTCCTGTAGACATGTTTGCACCAAATGTGCATAGAACTCACCCTAATTCACCCTGTGCCTAGGGACTAATTCACCCCTTTCTCAAAAACGCACCCCTTTAAATGGTAGCACTCCGCGGTTTTTTCATACTGAGAGGTCCATTGACTATATAAAACAATAAAGCTCCGTTAATGTTGTAGTTCCTTTCTAAAATACATAATCAATTGCCTATAAGAAGCAGCCAGAAAACTACAGAGGTATCAACTTGTTAAATACTACCTTAAAACTTACAACTAAAATCTTAAAAGACGTAATGAATCAGAGGATAAGTTTAGCAGATGAACAACAGGGTTTTCGTACTGGAAGATCGTGTACAGATGAAATATTCGTCATAAAGCAAATTACTGAGAAATCACTAGAGTATAATAGACCAGCATTTCTATGTCTGATTTACTTAAAGAAAGCATTTGACAGAGTAAGACAAGAGTAAGTATTGACTTCTGTATAATAGACAAGTCCGTCTAGATATCATAAAAACTATTAAGAGCATCTACCAAAACAACAAAATGGAAGTCAGAATAGATGGACAACTTACAGAACCTATAGATATAGGCAGCGGAAGAAGACAGGGAGACTCATAGAGTCCTATGCTTTTCAATTTAATCATGAATGAAATCATTAAAAACGTCAACAAAGGAAGAGGATATAGAATGGGAAATAAAGAAGTAAAAATACTCTGCTACGCAGACGACGCAGTATTGATAGCATAAGATGAAGATAGTCTGCAAAGATTAGTCCACAGATTTAACATAAGAGCAAAAGAATTCAATATGACAATTTCATCTCAGAAAATCAAAACAATAGTAAAGAACCAATCAGATGCAAAATAGAAATTGATGGTATCAGTATTGAACAAGTAATGGAAGTAAAATACCTTGGAATTACATTGTCAAGTTACGGAGACCTAGACAAAGAAGTGAGAAATCAAGTACAAAAAGCAAATATATTGGCAGGATGCCTTAATAACACTGTATGGCGAAACCGACATATTAAGACTGAGATGAAGTCAAGAATTTATAAAGCCAGTGTAAGACCAATAATGACATATGCATCAGAAACTAGACCCGATACAGCCACAACACAAAGACTAATGGAAACGGCAGAGATAAGAGTACTGAGAAGAATTACAGGAAATACACTGAGAGATCGAAAGAGGAGCTAAGATATTAGAAGACAGTGTAACGTACAGTGTATAAACGAATGGACACTAAATAGAAAAAAAGAATGGAACAACCACATAACCAGAATGGAGGAGACAAGTGTGGTCAAAATAGCACGAGATAAATCACCAATCGGTAGAAGAATTATCGGCCGACCGAGCAAAAGATGGAGTGACAACCTTCCATAGAGTTGTCAATCCGCCAATGAACAAGTAGAATTGCTTATAAAGAGGAAGAAGAAGAAGAAGAAGAAGAAGAAGAAGAAGAAGCCCTTAGTTCATTTAATTACAGTCCATCGAATAATGTTACTCTTCTATTTTGTTTATGATTGAGAATATTTCTACTAATAACTGAACATTTTTTTGCAGCATTTCAACAACTCTTCTTCTTCACGTGTCTCATCATTTAAGCACATTGGTGGTGATCATGGCCCATTTTACTTTGTCTGCAGCGGTTCTGAAGAGTGCTATTGTTGTATTTCCACACCACTGCTTTAAATTTTTAAAACAGGACGTGAATCGTCTCCTCAGTCCTGTTTCTCCTTCCACTTTCCCTTGTATAACTAATCGCATCAACTCATATTTTTCATTTCTTTGTATGCGACCAAAGTAGCTCGTTTTTCTTTCCGTCATAGTGTTGAGTATTTCTTTATTTTTATCTTTCTTAATGTTTCCGAGTTTGTTACGTGTTGTGACCATGCTGTTTTCTACATTCGTCAATAACACCACATTTCAAAGTTGGCAAGACTTTTTTCAGTTGCATCCGTAAATCCATATAACAGGATTACATTGCATAATACTGTTTTCATCTTATTGAAAGCGCTTCTCGCGTCGTTTTCTTTCAAGGCTGCGGTCCCCATTGTTCTCATTTAGCTCACATCCCACGTAATTGTATTAGGTACTTTCTCTAAAGCTTTTCCTCTACATAGATAGCTTCGTGGTTAATCTTTTTCTTACTGACAATCATGATTTTTTTTGTATTCAGAGCCATTCCATTCCTCTCTCAGTACTAGCCCGATCAGGGAACACAAAATTTTACGAAAACCTCCAAAAAATAAAGGAAGGATGAAAATTTGGGAATAGGTAGTTGAAATTATCTATTATTATATAAGAAAAAGTTTACAATTCTACATCCCCTCTATTTTACAAAAATTGGGAAATACAGGAAAATATTGGAAAATCTACGTTCAAAATAGGCCCGGAATGGGATAAAATGACTAATTCTAAGCAACTTTTGTTCTATAGAGTTTTTTCACTAAATCAATACTTTTCGAGTTATTTGCCAGTGAATATGTTCATTTTACAACAAAAAAAACATGTTTTTGGACATTTTTCGCAGATAACTCAAAAAGTAAGTATTCTAGCTAAAAAATATGCTTAGTAAAAATTTAATATAGCTTATAAAAAATTGAAAAAAAAATGGTGTACGCGTGAGGTCTGCAGACCCAGTAGAAGCAGAGTTGTAGCTAATGAAAGGTAGGTTATTCTTCGTCAAATTCCAAATCGAATATTTCAATGTGAAATAACCAAAAAACAGAGCATTTTTCGGGGAAAATTCATTACAACTTTTTTAAATTGTTTAAAAAAAGGTTTTTTTTTTGTTTAAAAAAAAAACTTCAAACAATAAAAATAAGTGAGTTACGCTCAAAATATTGTTGGTCTCTTTTATTTTTTGGTACAAAATCGCGAAAATCACCCCCTAATTAACCTCCCAAATAAAATTAATCATTACCGCTTCACAAGTTACTTTATTTATCTATTGTTTATATTATCTATAAGTTTCATTGGTTCAAAGTGCTCACTTTTAAAAAAAATTGGGTTACAAATAAAACATTTTTTTTAATTTGAAAAAAAAAATGGAATTGTTCATGGAATTAACTTAAAAATTATTAGTAATACCACAAATCATAAAGAGTAATAAAATGTACGTTTTGCTTTTCTGAATATTTTTGCTGTTTTGTTTTCTTGTTAGATCAAAATTGGTTATGCTATGGCTGTTCAAATTTTGCCTAAACTCGTGATTAGTTACTCGTTCAAGCCATTTTAACTACAGCTTTTTCAAAAATAAGCACTTGGACACAATGAAACTTACAGATCATATTAATAATACGTAAGTAAAGTAAGTTGTGAAGTGATAATGATAAAATTTATTTGTGATGCTAATTAGGAAGTGATTTTCGCGATTTTTTTACCAAAAAATAAAAAAGGGACCAACAATATTTTGAGCGCAACTCACTTTTAATGTTACAAGTTTTTTTAAAAAACAAAAATAAACCTTTTTTTAAACACTTTAAAAAAGTTTGAAATGAATTTTCCCCGAAAAGTGCTTCGTTTTTGGGTTATTTCACAGTGAAATATTCGATTTGGAATTTGATGAAGAAGAACCTACATTTCATTAGCTACAACTCTGCTTCTACTGGGTCTGCATACCTCAAGCATACACCATTTTTTTCAGTTTTTTATAAGCTATACTTTTGCTAAGAATATTTTTTTCGCTGAAATACTTACTTTTTGAGTTATCTCCGAAAAACCGTCCAAAAGCATGTTTTTTTCTGTTAAAAATGAACATATTCACTTGCATATAACTCAAAAAGTATTGACTTAGGGAAAAACTCTATAGAACAAAAGTTGCTTAGAATTAGTCATCTTATCCAATTCCGGACGTATTTTGAATGTATATTTTTCGGTTTCCCCCTCCATTTTTGTAAAATGGAGGGGATGTAGAATTGAAAACTTTTTCTTATATAATAATAGACTGTTCACAGATTGTTCTTTGATTGGGCTATTTTGAGTAGTCAATATTGTATATTTATATTTGTATTACCCTTACTGTATCTCTCATACCTAATCTACACTGATACGAAAACGACTATACCTACCAAATTGACCATGAGCTATTATAATATATATTACATTACCCTTTCTCTTCTATAAAATTAACTAATTAATTACCTCACATATATACATACATAAAATTTTTATTAATCATAAATTGCAGAAAAAGACTTGTCAATTAATATTTAAATTACAGTTCTTTTTACATGTAGGTACTTACAACATTTACATCAACCTTGTATCATAGAGTACTACTTCGCAATATTCTATTCACCTAATTCGCTTTGTCGTGGTTAGATTTGAACATTCACACTTTCTTTTTAAATTCGTAATATGCAATTAAAGTTATCTGATCCGATAATTTCACGTTTCACACACAAATAGTCAATGTTTTTCTACAAAAAACGTTATTGTTGGAAAAATAGACCAAATAATCGTCAATCGAAAATAAAGTGCGTTCTAATTTTTATATCTTATAAGTCGACGTCAACAAATTAAAACTTGTCACGCACGGAGAGCTATACTATAATATGTATATTATAACTTCTTCTTTCTCATAATCCCTAGTGCCTTCAAGGCCTCGGATGTAGGGTTCCGCCCCTTATCCATTTCTTTCATGCACTTCTATTGGTGGCCACGTTCTTCATGTCTCTTATAGTCATGTGTCTCTTTTCACCTATATCATGAATTTGGTCCATCCATGACTCCCTCGGTCTTTCCTTTCTTCTTTTGTTTCCCATTTTGGATTCATGTACCTTCTCCATTCCCTCTATGTGGCCAAACCACTTCAATTGTTTGTTTTAGACCTTCCTCATTATCGGTTCTTGCACCAGCTATCTCCTTATATGTTCATTTCTAAATCTTTCAAATTTCGTAACTCCAACTATTCTTCGCATCCTACTTCTAGACTAGTGATTATGTTCAAAATAAGAGAGATAAAAGGAACTACAACGTTAACGGGATTTTATTGTCTCATATTATCAATGGACCTTTAAATTTGAAAGAACCGTGGAGTGCTACCATTTAGATAGGTGCGTTTTTGAGATAGGGGTGAATTAGTCCCTAGGCACAGGGTGAATTAGGGTGAGTTCTATGCCATTTTGGAACAAACACGTCTACAGAAAAATTATTCCAGGTTAAATTGTCTATCAAAATATCACATTTTAAAGTCAAAAATACTTTTTTTTACAAAAATGTATTCAAAAGAAAGGCAAGAAAAAAAACACGAAAGAAAGCAATTTTGTTTTTTGCCCCGTAACTTTTTTCCAGAGAAATATAGATATAGGCATTGCTTTAGCGGAAAATAACTTCCATTCGTCGTTTTTAAAATGACGTCCGGTAGAAGTATCTGGGATTTACAGTTTCCAAAATACGATTTTTCAAAGTTAGCCGCTCACAGCATTTTTGTGCCATTTTCCCCATTATTTCGCAAACATTGTTCTGTAACTTTTTTTTATGCATTTCTAGGTATATGCAATGGTCATTTAGTAGAAAGATAAGTCAATTACCTTTAAAATGGTCTATTGTATAAGGTTGTACGACTATTTTTAAGCAAGTTATGCTTTTAATGATTTTGGATATTTTTTATGATTATTTTTTAATTTTCTCATTATGACATTTTTTCTTGTACATTTAGTAAGTATATTGCGAAAAAAAAATCTTATTTTATTTACTTTAAAATGGTGTATTGCAAAACATTCTAGGACAATTTTTAAACAAGATATCCATAGGATATCCAAGGGTATCTGTAATTTGAGAAAGAACTTATTTTTCTTATTTTTTTTTCAATTATAAGAACATAATTGCATATTATAACATAATCTTTAATTCCAAATAACTTTTCTTAATAACACTTTTCGATATTGTGAAATATAAAGGTACTTTACTCTTGAGCGAAATTCATATTTTTTAACATACCTCGTATGCTATTGATAAAATTTTATATCTGATGATTGCATCTTACGTTTTAGACTATGCAGAACATTTTATAAAGAATTTTTTTTTTCATAAAGTTAATAATAAAAAAGTTTTCATATGGTTCCAACTTAGTGGAACCTATTGCATGTGTATATGTCACATTTGGAAAAAGCATATCTTGTTTAGAAATAGCCCTAGAATTTTTTACAATACACCATTTTAAAGAAAAGTAAATAAGCTTTCTTTTTATTGCACAATGTATGTATGATGTATTCCACGAATATACGACTGTTTTGGATTATCGTGACAACGAATATTTTAGTGTGCAACATAAGAAGTACGAAAGTATTTTGCTCTAATAATTACTCCAATAAACAATAATATAATTTGCAATTTACTTTCGTTCTTCATATTTTGCGCAGTAAAATATTCATTGTCGCGATAATCCAAGAGGGTCGTATATTCGTGGAATGGGGTATACCTAAATGTACAACAATAAAAATTATAATGAGAAATTAAAAAATAATCGTAAAATATATCAAAACTCATTCAAAGTATAATATTTAAAAAAAATCTTATCTTGCTTAAAAATAGTCATACATCTGTCTACGATAGACTATTTTAAAGGTAATTGATTTTTCTTCCTATTAAAGGTAACATTGTATATACTTACAGCGGCGTAGAAAAAAGTTACAAAACAATGTCTGCGAAGTAACAAGGAAAATGGCCAAAAATCGCTGTGAGTGGCGAAATTTGAAAAATCATATTTTGGAACCTAAATCTCAGTGACTTCTACCAAACATAATTTTAAAGATAAAGGATGAAAGTCTCTTTTCTGTAAAGCAATGCCTATACCTATATCTCGGGGGAAAAAAGTTATGGGACAAAAAACAAAAGTGCTATCTTTCGTGTTTTTTTCTTGCTTTTCTTTTGAATATATTTTTGTAAAAAAAAAAATTTTTGACTTTAAAGTGTAATATTTCGATAGTAAATTTAACCTGGAGCAATTTTCCTGTAGACGTGTTTCTACCAAAAGTGCGTAGAACTCACCCTAATTCGCCCTGTGCCTAGGGACTAATTCACCCCTTGCTCAAAAACGCACCCCTTTAAATAGTAGCACTCGACGGTTTTTTCATATTTAGAGGTCCATTGGCTATATGAAACAATAAAACCTTGTTAACGTTGTAGTTCCTTTCTAAAATACATAATCAATAGCATATTCATCTCGGTCGCATTTATCATCGATTCATGTTTCTTTTGCACAATTAAAGTTTCCGGCCCATATGTTATTATCGGATCAACTATGCTGTTATACTCTGAGTTTAGTTTTGTTATCTATTTCGGATTTCCCAAAAATTGTATTATTTAATAAGTAATACACGTTAGTAGCCTTCTTCAGGTCTTTACATATTGTGTCGAACAATATTATGCATTCATATGTTTTTGCGAGAGCCCTTTGTGCATGTATTAGATGTTTTTTCAATGTAACAAACCAAACTTTCACAACCGAAAACAAATGTTTTTCCAAACGTTGAACAAAGTTTTCTCTATCAATAAAAAACTGCATAAGAAAAATGTGCTTAAAGCTAAAAAAGTGAATAAGAAAATAAATTTCAATCTTACATGGGATCCTACGGATATTACGGATATCAGTCGCGTATGGAAGCGAAACATGGACGCTAACAAAAAGAGAAGTAAATAAATTGCTGGTATGGGAACGTAAAATCCTTCGAATGATATATGGCCCTTGCAGAGACAGCGTGACAAACCAATGCAGGCGCAGATAAAATAACGAGCTAAAGTCTCTATTCGGAAAAGAAAATCTAATCAGATATATAAAGGCTAATAGATTCAGATGGGCAGGGCATGTGATACGCAGTAACGACAATTGCCTTATAAACAATGTGTTCTGGGAAAGGCCAGATGGAAGAAGGTCTGTAGGGCGGCCTAGAAAAAGTTGAAACGATGCAATCAAAGAAGATCTAGAGAAAATGGGAGTGCGACAATGGGAATTAGTGACACAGGATCGACAAACATGGAAGGCAATAGTAAACACCATTGATGATGAGGATGATTACATGGGGTCCCTCTCTCTTCATAGTGGTATTTAGCAATTATTGACCATAGCTCTGAAGATGGCTTTATAAGCCGAAAGCGCTCAGCTAGGAATTAAATTTTTTGCACACTTTAAAAGTACTCCTCTCTCCTTGGCATTCAGTAATAATAAATATGTTTTAAAAAAATACGTTTTTTCCAAGACAAAATGAAAACATATTCAACTGTTTTCTAACTACTATTTTAAGAGATTTGTATATATTATCTATTCTTTGTTCTTTGTTATCCACTGTATCTACAAATTTTCACCAGAAAATATGTCTCTTAGGTAAAAATTATAATACAAAAATATCGATAATAGCTGGGTGCTAGAATTATCTCATTACAAATTAAATGGAATTAAATGAATGATCAGTGTTTATTTGTTTTATATGAATTATTTTAATTATTTCCGGAATGTCGTACGAGAATGAAAAAAACGGAAAACCAGTAAATGTTACTAGATTTACACAAATTGCGTCAATTAAGTTTAAAACACAACGCTACAATTTTAGAACATGTCCACGATTTTAACTTAAATGTCGTTTAAATTTGTTGTAATTTAAATGTCGTGTAAAAATAAAGCCAAAAACTTATTTCAATGTCGTAATAAATTTAAAATCTTCTTCTTATGGTGCAGAACGGATAATGCGTAGGGTTCCTTCTTGTGCTCTTCTTATCGAGTATATTGATATCAGGTATATCTCACCGTACCATTTATATGTCTTTGAACCATGAGTGTCATTTACTACCTAGTCCCCTCTGACTTTCAATTTTTCCCATTAAAATTATTTTTAAATGATTATATTTGTAGCCTCTTAAAATATGACTTAGATAGGTATGAGACTTTTTGCTGTTTAACGAAGTTTAGCAGCTCTCTTCGGATATTAGTTCTTCTTAAGACATCTTCATTTGTAATATGTCGACCCAAGGACTTTTAAGCAACCTTCTGAGACTCTCGAAGACTTTAATACGGTTTAGCGATCTTACTTTAATAGCGTAGGCGCAAAATTTGCATGCAATTCTTTTTAAATACATACATTTTTTTCGAATCCTGAAAAAACTAATAAATTTTTTTTTTAAATTTAAACGCATATTGAAAGATTACATTATAACCGAAGGTCATAAGTCCCCTAGAATAAACGAAAGGTTCCTTTTGAATAAGATATAAGATATTTAAAATTAATAATCACACTCAATTTTCTCTTTTTTTTTTCACACCTGTAACTTAATAATAATATAAACATTATAGAAGTTTTCAGGGACTTTTTCAAAGTCTAAATTTTCAAACAAAATTTTTCAAAAATACTAATTAGTTTTCTCAGGATTCGAAAATAATTAATGCATTTAAAAAGCATTGCAAGCAAATTTTGCGCCTACCCACTTAAGTGGCCAGGTCTCGCTACTTTACAATATGATGGGCCATTGTAGTGTTTTAGGACACGAATACGGAGACCCAAAGGAGTTTCACGCTGGCAAAGGTAGTTATTGAATTTGGTAAAAGTATTTCTAGGTATTGCTAGGTATCTTCATTTTTTTCGTCGCATTCCCATTTACTGTTAAAGGTAACTACTATTTAAATTCCTCAACTTGTGTCTACAAGTTGGTTGTTTACTTTCAACTCTGCTTGCATATAGGATTGTCTGCTGATTATCATTAATTTCGTTTTTGTGATGTTAATGTTGAGACCATGTTCCTCTTCCACTGTATTATTATTATTTACTATGTCTTGTAATTTTCATACATATTCTAAATTTAGAATATGTATAAAATATGATACAAGGAGTGATTAATTTGACAACTAAAATTAAACACAGATTCAAGAATGATTTACATCCACTTTACCGCTTTGTAAAATGTATAGAAAATTGCCTCGTGTTGATAGTTATAACCACTATAAAACAACAAAACATAAATAGAATCACCAAATGATGAAATTGCGGTGGAAATTGCAAATAAATTTACAAAAACTTTAAATAATAAATCTAAAGCTGAGATAGGTTCTAATTATTCATGTACTCAGTTGAAGACAGTTCCAAAACTGGCATTTTTGAATATGTAGATATCTATTAGATAATACTCTTGAAACAATAACTGAAGCTCTGCCCACCAATTCTCAAAAATGGTCTCGATATCAAATTTTTCTCTAAAAAAAAAAATAAAATATAAAGTCTACAGGATTTATCCATTGGATTATAGATTTATTTACAGTTATAGACCGAGAGATATTATACAGAAATTCAGTCACGATTTTCTAAGTCCTGCCTTTTGCAATAGTGGAAGGGTAGACGAGGTACTTACAATTTGTGGAAATATCCACAAATTTCCTGTGACATTTTCCTGTAAAAATTAGATTTTTCCAAAAAATAAAAATAGGGTTTTGCGATGAATTTCTGAGTTTTGCCATATCCGTAAAATGACAGGATACTATGGATTTTATGAAGAAAATTTTTTGGGCAGGAGGGTTGCAAACGGGCTAACGGAGTATATATGTATACAAACATGTAAGGAAAATATTGAAATTTTCTTGATTTTCTGGGTCCTGCCAACTAAATAAATTAAACATATTTATTTCAAAATGATCAAAAAAAAATGTTGGCATGACATCTCCTACTGTTTAAGTATACTTGTCCCTTGGAAAATTATGCGCAAAATTTTTACCCTGATTCCGTGATTTTCTGAGTCCTGCCTTTAAAAAGTTATAATACTCAAATGCAATCAATACTTTTTCGGTACTTGGCAGGAAGGTTAAAAGGTTTTTGTAAGACGACAGGAGTCATAGATTTGTAAGAAAATTTGTGAAAAATTCCACGATGTTCTGAGTCATGCCATTTTGCATATGTTTCAAGAATCTTAATATAAGTCTATTTACAAAGAGGCAGGATGGTTTTATAGTTATTTCGTATACAGGGTGGGGCATTAGTGTGACAAAGCTCAATTACTCGTTTGTCGTAAGAGATACGAAAAAAAGTTATTTAGGTAAAACGTGGGGCAAAGAGAGGATCATAATTTAAAAATATTTTCTAATATATAGGGCTACCCATATTGACAGGGTGACACAAAATTATGTTTTTTTTAATGGAACACCCTGTATATAATTTTAAGATTCCTAAGATAATTTCAAGAAAATTTAACACAATTCACATAATCCAAAAATGTTTCCTAAGGGAGCTAGAACTCTTTGAAGATGGCGCCTTGTAATTAGATTTTTTTTATCTCCAGAACGCTTCCATTTCGATAGACAAAAACTGGTCCGCCTTTTTATCTTCCAGAGATAAATCGATTCCATCAATTGCGAATCTCTAGTACCGGTCATAGGAGTCCGTTTTGGGTAGGACAACGGTTATTTTATAGCATAACTTTTTTGTCTTTAACTTTTAAGCATTTTTGACACTATATTATTAAATTGTGAGGTATTCTAGTACTAAACGGTACTTTTACTTTAAGTCGGTAGGATGCACCGTTTTCTAGAAAAAACAATTTCAAAATTTTTCGTATTTTGAATTTAAGAAAAATTTGAAAAAAAAAAAACGGTGTATTTACCGACTTAAAGCAAGACTAACTTTTAGTACTAGAATACCTCATAATTTAATACTCTACTGTCAAAAATGCATAACAATTAAAGCAAGTTATGAGATTTCGTTGATCTACCCAAGACGGACGCCTATGACCGATACTAGAAATTGACAATTTTGATAAAATATTCATCTCTGGAAGAGAAATAAACTTACCAGTTTTCGTGTTTCTAAATAGTTTTTTTTTTATTTTTTTTTTCAAATTCAAAAACCGAAAAATTTTCCAAATCGATTTTTCTAGAACACGGCGTATCCTACCGACTTAAAGCAAGAGTACCTTTTAGTACAAGAATACCCCATAGTTTAATAATCCAGTGTCAAAAATCCTTAAAAGTTAAACACAGAAAAGTTATGCGATAAAATATCTATTTCCCTACCCTAAACGGACGCCTATGACCGGTACTAAAAATTGAAAAATGATGGAATAGATTCATCTCTGGAAGATAAATAGGTGTACCAGTTTTCGTTATTCTTAATAGAAGTGTTCTGAAGCTTTTTAAAAAAATCTAATTAGAATACGCCATCTTTAAAAAGCTCTAGCTTTCTTGGGAAGCATTTTCGGACGAGGTGAATTAAGTTAAATCTTCTTAAAATTATCTGAGGAATCTCCGGGCTTCGATTGTTAGAAGAGTTTCTGGACACGCTATAGTATGTACAATCCCTACTATAACCAATTAATTGTAAATTTCTTCCTATTACTCTTATTACGTTTACTTAGATAAAAATATGATCTAATCGCTTAAAATAAAGATGTTACAGTTTGGTATTAGATTTGAAAGGTGTGTAAAAATCCGAGACATTACTCAGGAAAATAATATTTAATACCTTACGATTCTTTTAACGATATAAAAATTAATTTTTATGTATTAAATATCTTTGCGGTTATCCGAGGAGGCATTCGACTGCGTATAACACTTTTCGATTGCCTGCGGGCAGCAGGAATTGACCACTACGATATAAGACTGCTAAAATACTTATATTACAATAAGCAACCTTTATAAAAATTGGAGATGTACCTATAATATCTACAAGATACAAGTACTACAAGATCTTCAGACATTAGTAATAGTCCATTAAAATGTTACATTTTTTAGGCCGTACCTTGCATTTCTTAGAGGAGTCAATTTTATTTCTTTAATGTATAGGGGGGATCAGTAGAAGCTTCAGTTCAAGTTTTTGGGGTCGCCATCCTTGTCCCCCGGTCGCCATCTTGGAAATGGGGTGCAAAGGGGTTTCGCGCTATATCTCATAAACTACCAACCCTACGGAAAATCTAATGAAACATAAAATGTAGCAAATTAAATTTTCCACAATTTTGTTTCTATTACTTTTTATCGTCAAGTCACCAACAAAAAAGATATAACCAAAAATATGTAATTTTGTTTTAACAAGTTTTCTTTTGGATGTTATAACTCTTTTTCAGTTCATTTTAAAATAAAAAAACATTATAGCAATTTTGTAGAGGGTTTTTTAGCGAACAATTTCCACTATAAAATTGTTTAGTTCTGTTTATTTATATAGGTTTTACAGCGCTCCAAACTTGACCAGATTCTCGAATGCTCATAGGGATACAATAAAAACAAAAGTTAGGCTTACTTTTCTATCTATATATATTTTTTATTCATACAAATTATTATGATTTTAACATTCCTATGCTATTATTAATCTGTTTTTGACCTTTCTTCCCACTATAAAACTTATAACTCTAAGCATATATAGAAAGGGCCCAAGAAGTTGTTTGAGGACAAATTCGCCGCTTCAGAAGAAGAATGACGCAACCGCAAAATGCAAAAATTCTTAAGCAAAGCAAAAAAAAACGATTTTTGATATCAAAATCATAAAGTATGATAAAAATTAGCCATTCATTACACCGTGGTCAGGATCTCGAGATATAAGCGTTTTTTGGGGTGTGCCGCTTGTATATTAACCCGGCACCTGCCACGTGGCTTTGCAAGGCGCCAACTGCCACGTGGGGATCTCACAGCACCCCTTAACAATTTTCTGTGATCCACTTGTTTAAAAAACAAAATAATGTGTTGAGTAACACAAGAATATAAATAAACATGTTTTATTAACTTATTAGCCACTAATATGTTATAAAAGTTGAAAAATATAATGAAAAAGGTGTTTTAAGCAAATTAGCAAGTACCAAACCATAATAAATGAAGTCAAGTAAAATATCTAAAAAAATTAAGATATAGTGAGTATAGAGTCTATATTAATAATTTAAATCAGTTATTTCAATACAAAATGTAAATTTGACCTGTTTATATCAAAAATACAAAAAAAATTTAAAACATAAAGTGCCAGATGATGACACCCCAATTCGACTTTAGAGCTATAAGTTCAGAATGACACTAAATAACCACTTTAAACACTAACACATATATACTATATAATATTATAGAAAGCTACTATGACGCACAGCTCGCTTACCAAACTTGAAATAGGTACCAATTATTTGATAAAAATATGTTATGGGGTGCTGGTAGATCCCCACGTGGCAGGTGCCGGGTTAAGTAACATAACTTTTTTCCTATTACATATTTTGACTTAAAATTTTCCAAAAAACTTCTTCATGAATTATATTTTATTGTTGTGTTGGTTAAAATTATAAACTAAAAAGTTTGTCACTCAACTTTTTTAAGTAAACATGAAACTAACGAAATATGATGACAAAATGTTAATAAATTAACAACTCCTTTTTTAAAATGTGTTTTTAATGTGTTTTAATGTTAAACATTTTGGACAAATTTCATTGTTATGTACGTACTTCAAAGATGACACAGTAAACTTTTTAAAAGGAAATATTTACAGCGACCAAAGATACAGCGAGGCAAATTTGAAAAATCATCAAAATTGATTTTGGGCATTTTTGTACAAAATTTATTTTTTTAACATGTTCCACCAACTCTAGATAAAAATAAATTTCATATTCGGATTCAGCGACCTCTAAAACATAAAAATAGACCAAAATTGATCATTCACCTTAAATTTTATTTTCGTGGTTGGCATAACGGTTAATGCCGCTCGTCTGATATACAGGGTGTCCCAGACTAATTTAGCCACGCTATATCTCTTAAACGAATAAATATTTTCGAATGGGACAAAAAGTGGTCTATTCTACTTGTAATACACTTTAATATGGAGCAGAAAAAATCATCCCCTAAATATTTATCCCTTAGTTACAACCCCTAACTTTAATTTTTTTAATAGCACCCTGTATATTTTTTTATAGTTTTGGATGTGGTCTTCTATCGTCTATTCAACACATTTCTACACAAGTAGGTACATCAGAACTGTCAGTTGTCAAATATACGTCAAATTATTAATGTAAACATTGTTAAACCAAAATAATAATTTACTGTTTTTTATCTTCTGCAAAATACAGGGTGTTCTACAAATAAACGTTAAAATGTATTATTATGTATCACTTTATCAATCAAAGATAGAGTAAAAATTTTAATTTTTTAATTATAACGCGGGCACATGAATTTGATACACCCTGTATATTGATTTGTAACTATTTAGTATAAGGTAGCTTTTACGCAGTGGGTCTATACTTAATGAGTTTTTCCCTGAAGACTTGAAGACATTTGTAAATAAAGTGAAGTGAAAATACGATTTATTTCGGATTATAATTTAAAAAGATTGTTACGGGAAAGGTAAGATCCACAGGTAGCTGTAATTATTAGTTTTTAGGAAAATAAAGGTAGAGAGATTTGGAATTTTAAGTCTGTTTGCTTAAGCACAAGAATATTTGTATAATTTCCGGAAAGTGATTAGGATGAGTAGAAGTATTGTTTGAAAGAATGCCTGGGTTTTTCGAATGAAAAAGAGAAATGTGGAAAGAGAAATGTTTCTGATTGGCTTGGCAATTTGGAATGGGGAAAGGGAAGTTTGAATGTTGAGACAGTTTGGAAAAGAAAGATCATTTTGTGGCTCGCATCCGAGAAGGGCAGTCGAAAGTTTTCGCGGATAGTTCAGAAGCAAGTACTAGTGGTTGTTTGATAGTGGAGAGTAGCTGAAAAGTGTAACGAGAGACAAATCAAATTGAGAAGAAATACCTCTTTGATTCTGTAAAGTCCAAGAGAGTAAGTTACAAGAATTATAGTATTAAAATTATTTATGACACCAAGTAAAAAAGATACTTGGGTCTCAGGAGATTATTATTGAGAGAAAGAGAGGAGAGAATTTTGGAGTTTATTAAACGAGTACTGGTCAAAAGAGGCCTGGCTTGTATTTTGGAGAAATAGTTGCTGGTATGCTGCTGGATTGATGGTGAAAACGGAGAGGGCTTTGATTGGTAGCCTAACATAATCAACAAGGAAGAGCTGTTTGGGTCAAGAGGAGACATCATTGTGTGTGAATCAAAAAGGTCAGTCAATAACTTATGTGATAGATGTTTTTTATAATCAGAAGTTTAAATTTTTGGGTAAAAGCATATGAATTAAGATTCCAACATTTCAAAAATTTAATATAAGTAGTTTTGCAAATACCTAAATTTGTTTGTTTAGCTTATTTTATTAATGGTATCAGGAACAACGCGATAAATATTTGTTTGAATTAGATTAATTATATGGTAAAAGTTTCATTTGGACAATTATGCCCACAGGATTTAATTGATAGATTTTCAGAGCATTGCTTTTGATAATAAAGGTATTTGTGTGTGGCTGAATTTGTATTTGAAAGGTATTAAAATGTGCTTATTTATGGTTTTTCAATTTATTTCCTATTTCTATTTTATCCCGATAAGGATCAACTAAGAGATATTGAAGCCACGAGAAAGGATAAGTATAACCTAAGATAATTTAGTTATTTTTTTATGACAAAAAGGCACCCTGAGATTTTTTATTAATTTATTTTTGTATGATTTGCGTCAATTCAATAATTAATTCAATAAATACTAATTAATATATAAGTAAGAGAAAGCACATCATAACAGTATAGATACTTACGTAATAGATAATAGAATATTATACAGAATATTATACTCCCTAGGGAGGAAAAGCACGACTTTGCTCCCTACAATCAGGTCAGGAAAAGTACACTTTCGATAGAGGTAGGTGGAAAACTAGTTTTATCTAACCGATAACTATCGATGCATATTAGCAAGAAGGTTCTGAAATGTTATGTGTGGTCATTCTATGGTATGGTTGTGAAACATAGACGTTAATAATCACAATGCTAAACAAATTAGAAGCATTCAAATTGTGTTGCTATCGACGGATCCTAAAGATATCGTGAGTTTCCCACACTTCCAATAAAAATGATCTTCAAATGTTGAATTCAGGACGTCTGCTCATAAACATCATAAAGAGGAGAAAAATAGAATACTTCGACCATATAATTAGAGGACCTAAATACCATCTACTTCATCTTATAATACAAAGAAAAGTGGAGGGAAAAAGATGGATTGGTCGAAAGAAACTTTCATGGCTGCGTAATATTAGAAAACGATGTGGTTCCTCAGTAGAAGAATTATTTCGCGCAGCAGCCTATAGAGAAAGGTCTCAGAAAATTGTAAACATGGTGACGGCCAACGTCTGAATACGGACACGACACCTAAATAAGAAGAAGAAGTTCTCAATCGGTTATGAATAAAACAAATACTATCGAATTATTATACTTATAATAGTTCCTTAGCATAAGCAATTTTTCTTGTTCTTTGGAGAGTTGTTGCCTCTATGGAAGATTGTCACTCTATCTCTTTCGCGATCGGCCGATACTTCTTCTACCCCTTGGAGATTTTTCCCATACTATTTTAGTGATTATTGTAATAAACGCATTAAAAATATAAATAACTAACAGAATAAAATCACGAAATAAAAAAAAGTTTAAAAAGTGAAACTTGCTCCAAAATAGAGCAGTCAATGAGGGTATTTGGCTCCACATTCCATCCTACTATATCGATTTCCTTGATATTTTCGCAGTAAATAGGGAATAGTTCAAGAAACCAAGTCTACCCTATGCCGATGTATGCTTTTATCTTGGTTGTGGTTTCCACCCCCTTCTCGGGGGTGAAAAATGTTTTGGTTAAAATAGCCACGGAAGAGGCCAGAGAAACTAATTTTAAGCAAAAACTGTTCTATAATTATTTTTTGAAAACTCAATATTTTTGAGTTATTCGTGGTTGAAAATTGGCCATTTTCATTGAAAAATGACACCTTTTCGGACGGATTTTTGCGTCAACCTTAAAAACTATACATCTAACAAAAAAAAACTATATAAAATATTTCTGTAGGTTACAAAAAAACAAAGTGATTCGTTCCTTCATAAATCTTCTAGTTAAAATACAAAGAGGGATATGGTATGTAAGAAGAGTTTGTTTTTTGCTGCATGCTGAAATCGGTATATTCAACTTAAGAGGAAAGGAAGATTTTGACGCCTGTCAAAATTTTCAATGTATTTTAGATGTAATCATTTTTTTCGAATCCTGAGAAAACTAATAAGTATTTTTGAAAAATTTAAACGCAGAATGAAAGATTAGTTTATTACCGAGGGCCGAAAGTCCCTTAGAATGAATAAAAAGTTTCTTTTGAATGAGATATTTGAAATTAAAAATCACACTACATTTTCTCTTAGTTTTTCACCCCTGTAACTTATTAAAATAAACATTATAGAAGTTTTCAGGGACTTTCGGCCCTCGGTAAGAACGCAATCTTTCATTCTGCGTTTAAATTTTTCAAAAATACTTATTAGTTTTCTCAGGATTCGAAAAAAATGAATCCCCATTTAAATACCATTGCAGCCGAAAATACGTACCCATCCCCTTAAAATAACAGAGAAACTGTCGATTTTAGGTGTATAATGATACTAACAACTTTTGTAGTGCTTGAAAAGACCTTTAAAATGAGCAACACTAAATGTCGATTACATTCAAACTAAGCGAGATATTCTGCAAAAAAGTTGATGACTAATGTGTTTTATGAAGAAATGAGAATACTTTTTCCTTCTGCAATACTTTTTATTATAGTATTATTTCTAAGTTCAATAAGTTGGATTGGATTAAAATGAATTATTTTTGAAAAAAATAAGATTAAATTATAAAGAGCATTTTTAAATTTTCTTAAAAATCTTCCTTTTCCTCCATGTAACTCGAAAAAGATAAGAGATACGAAAAAAAGATACTACATAAAAATGTAGGGCTTTTTCAGATAAAAATTTCCTTTTACTTTTTATTACTGTATCTCTTATCATTTTCAAGTTACAAGGAGAAAAAGGAAGATTTTTAAGAAAATTTAAAAATGATCTCTACAATTTGATATTTTTTTTCAAAAACCATTCATTTTAAACCCGTCCAATTTTTTGAACATAGAAGTAATGCTATAATAAAAGGTATTGTGGAAGAAACACGATGCATTTACATTTTGGTGGATGGGGGTTAAAATTACTTCTCATTTTTTCTTAAAATACATTAGTTATCAAATTTGTTTGCAGCATATCTCGCTTAGTTTTAATATAATGGACCTTTGATATAGCTCATTTTAAAGGTCTCTTCAAGTACTATAAAAATTATTAGTAGCATTATACACCTAAAATCGACCGTTTCTCTGTTATTTCAAGTTGAATACCCCAATTTGAGAATGTACCAAAAAAAAACTATTTTCACCTACCATATCTCTTTTTGTATTATAACTAGAAGGTTTATGAAGGCAAGTGTCTCTTTGTTTTTTTGATAACCTACAAAAATGTTTAATATAGTTTTTTAGTTAGATGCATAGTTTTTAAGGTACTTGCAAAAAACCGTTCGAAAAGGTATTATGTTTCAATGAAAATGGCCAATTTTCAACCACGAATATCTCAAAAAGTATTTAAAAAAAATATAGAATAGTTTTTGCTTAGAATTAGGTTCTCGAGCGAATTCCGTGGTAATTTTATTCAAAAAATTTCCATCCCTAAGAAGGGGTGGAAACCACCCCCCAAGATACAAGCACACATCGGCATAGGGTAGACTTTGAATAAGGAGATAAGTAGAGGCTAGGCCCAAAATTTCATTAAAATCCATGCAGTAGGATATAATTCGGAGGTAGTATCCTATTCTTGCTCCCATTGACTGACGTAAAATATATTATTTCGGTAATACATTTATTCTGCTACAAGAATTTTTCATTTTATTTTTAAAAAGCAGGTAAATAAAAACCAATATAAAACAATCTACAAACTAAAGATAAATTACAAAAAATGTTTCATAAAAAAAATTAGTGTTCTAATAAAAATAAAAAATGGTTGCCCTTTATGTAATTAATGTTTTTATTCAACTCAAGATATAAATCAAATGTATCAAAAAACTTTAGGTCAAGTTTAAAAAATAACCCCTAACAAAAATAATATTTCTGTGCACTCCTATTTTTAATAATTAACAATTAAAAAGGCAATAATAATTATTTAGTAAAGTACCTACCGGAAAGTCCTTGTCCATAATAATAGAATCCTGAGATTGTCCTTCTACTCTCACCATCACGCATACCAACACAATACACTGTTGATCATTAACTGAATCTGAACTTGTTGCATTCTCTCACCTGTAACATTATTTATAAGCAGGTGGGGAAGTATTTTGTAATTTGTTAATCAGCCACAAGATCAACAAAAAATATTTGCGGAAAATAAACTGGACTTAACCCTGATATAAAAAATATGCGACAAAGCCGATATAAACATAAATATACAACAAAAATTTGGAATTTGTTGAATAAATAGGAATATGATTTTATTAGTTTTTTATTTTTTTGGTAATGAAAATATCAACAAAAACATAATAGATACCTTAAATGCTTTTAAAACCCTAAAATTTTACCAAAAAGAAAGTAAATAATATAAATAATTCATCATCACCAAAACAACAAATTGGAAGTCAGAATAGCTTTGATTCGATAAAATTGTGTTTTGACTAGGAAAGTTTTGGGGTAGTTCTGATTTCTTTCATTAGATATGGATTTTGGGCTGCTGAATCCGAATATGAGGTTTCGGACAAAATTTCTTGCCGAAACATTGAAAAAATCGCGAAAAAAGCGAAAAATTTCAGCTTTTTTCCGCTTTTTTGCTCAAATCTCGAAAACTATTGACTTTTAGTAAATGGTCTGTTAACAGAAATTAAAGTAGGTACTTAAAATTATCTACAAATATCACTATTTACTTTTTTTTCAGACGAACCGTTCAGTCTAAAGTACAAGTTGAAAATTGCCAATTTTTAACGGTCTCGGCAAAACCCACTTTTTACATTCCAAAACTTTATTTTTTATTAGAATGCTGTCATTTGATACTCCTAGTTTTCTGTACAAATAATAAGTGTTAGTTCATAGGTATGGTATGTCTCTTGTAACAGCTTCCATGAGTCCATTCCGTCCTAAGAGGCCGGGAATGTCTCTGCTTTTCCGTTAGAGCCACAGAAGATCAGGTACAGATGGAGTCACAGTTTCAGTTGGTGTGAACATTTCCTTCGGATCTGTTATCTTGATTTCTGATAAACCTTGAGGTTTTGTCCTTTTAAAATAAATTAGTTGAACAGCTCCCTGACTTCCATAAACGTCAGGAGCGGGTTTCTTTTTTATCCGAGGAATGGATTGCTTAGGAGCTACTGCATGTTTTGGTGCAATAGAAGAAATGCCACATATGACATGAAAAGTGTGATATTCGTCGATTGTATGTACGTTAAAATCAGCGTTATCGTACACCTGCTGTGTAAAGCACGGCAAGTCAATTTTCTGCGGATCGCCTGCGAATGCTGACACTTCCAGGCGAACAGCTTCTGTATAGGATAAACAAAACCCCAAAGAGAAAACTACATCAACCTATTTTCTTGAGCCGAACTCTTTGTAGAGAAAACGGCCAACCCTGCAAGGAATGGTAAGATCAACTATCTGGGCCTTACTGCCGCTACAAGACTTTGAGCAATCGCGTTGCTATCTGGAAGTGTCAGAAATCGCAGGCGATCCGCAGAAAACTGACCAGCCGTGCTTTATACAACAGGTGTACGGAAACGCTGATTTTAACTCTTTCTATGCCAGGCCTTAATTTGCATGTTGGTCCCTCAATCCCAAAGGTTTTTTCATGCTTAGAGTCCCATTGCCTTATATAATCGTCGCATATAAATAAACAAGTAAATGAACAAAACATGTTTTAATGAGTTTTTTTTAACCAACTTAAACGTTTTCTTTTCAAAAGTGCTTATTAGAGAGCAAAACCAACTTGAATAAATGTAACTAACTTAAAAATAATGTAGTTTAAATGAACATTAAAAGTTTTCTTTTGTGTGGTACTCCTCAAAACATGACATTACGCAAAGGTCGACTCCGCAAGTTGCACACATGTATCTCGATTCGCTTTTTTTCTGATCTTTTCTGTGGCTACAAACGCTTCACCTTATAGCAGCTACCTATAAGCGTTGCCACCAGTGCTACAATATAGCATATATATATATATATATATATATATATATATATATATATATATATATATATATATATATATATATATATATATATATATATATATGTGAACAAATATATACGGCAATGACCTGTCTTAGGTGCCAACATTTTGAGGCGTTGGGAACAATAATCTAACATTTTCGGACATATTTCTACGGCATTGGGACACCAATGAGTCTAAAATTTTATAAGCAACGCATATTTTCGGCTTTGGTAAATTGAGACCATAGCATCTTGAACGTATATATACGGCGGCTGGGAATACAGATCCAATTTTTCAAAAACATATATATGCAGCGTTGGGACAGAAAGGGTTAACGTACATACAATCGACGGATACCACACTTTTTACGTCATGGGTGGAGTTTCTTGTATTGCACCAAAACATGCAATAGCTCCTAAACAATCCATTTCTCGGCTAAAAACTAAACTCGCACCTGAGGTTTATGGAAGTCAGAGAGCTGTTCAACTAATACATTTTGAAAGGACAAAATCTCAAGGTTTATCAGAAATCAAGATCCGAAAGGAATGTTCACACCAACTGAAACTATGACTCCATCTGTGCCTGATCTTCTGTGGCTCTAAAGGAAAAGCAGAGACATTTTCGGTATTTTAGGATGGAATGGATTCATGGAAGCTGTGAGAAGAGACAAACCATATTCATATTATGAACTACCATTTATTATTTGTACAGAAAACTAGGAGAAATTTATCAACTGACAGCATTCTAATAAAAACTAAAGTTTTGGAATGTAAAAAGTGGGTTTTGCGGAGACCGTTAAAAATTGGCAATTTCCAACTTGCACTTTAGACCGAATGGTTCATCTGAAAAAAAAAAGTAAATAGTGATATTTGTAGATAATTTTAAGTACTTTAATTTCTGTTAACAGGCCATTTACTAAAAGTTAATAGTTTTCGAGATTTGAGCAAAAAAGCGGAAAAAATCTGAAATTTTTCGATTTTCTCTCGATTTTTTCAATGTTCCGGCAAGAAATTTTGTCCGCAAACCTCATATTCGGATTCAGCAGCCCAAAAATATCTAAAGAAAGAAATCAGAACTACCCCAAAACTTTCCCACTAGGGAGCTCGTAGAGTAAAAATTGACTGAATCACTTGACTACTTACAGATCGTATAGCTCCTACAGATCCTATAGATCCTACGCTCTTCAATTTAATCATGAATGAAATCATCAAAAGCGTCAAAAAATGAAGAGGATACAAAATGGAGAAAAATGCTCTATTATGCAGACGACGTAATATTAATAGTTCAAGACGACGATAGTCTGAAAAGATTAGTCCATATATTTAACATAAGAGCAAAAGGATTCAATATTGACAAGTCTCTTAAATTTTTCAGCCATGACATTCTCATTCTCACTATATTCCTTTCTCCTCTTATCTTTCCCTATACCATCAATCTTTGCATTTGATATTGCTGTCCTCTCATTACGTGTCCAGGATTTTGTAACTTTGTGTTACTGATTGTACTTTGTATTGTGTTAATTATTCCGTATTCTTTGTCCATGTTATTTTAAGCATCCTTCTGTAATATTACATTTCTAATGACGCAACTTATATAAGTATGTGTTTTTGTCAATGTCCAGCCTTTAAGTCCATATTGTAATATCGAAAACACATCTCAGAGCTCTAGTTGGAGTTGTTCAACAGAGGTACCACAATCACGGTGTCATATGTCATCTGCATGTCTTATGTTGTTAATAGTTCTTTCGTTATTATTCTTTCATTTTCAGAGAGTAATGCTTTTTCAAAAATGGATTCACTATATAAATTGAATTGTAGTGTAGACCGATTACATCCCTGCCTAACTCCTCTCCTTATTACAATTATCTAAGACAGCGGTTCTCAATCTATGGTACATGTAACCACTGGTGGTCATCATCATCACCAACCCGTACTCGTCCACTGCTGGACATAGGTCTCCCTCAGCTCTTTCCATCTTTTTCTGTTTTGTGCGGCTTGCATCCAGTTGCCGACAATACACTTCAGATCGTCAGCCCATCTGGTTGTTGGTCGTCCTCTGCTCCGTAGTGCTTCTTCTTGTGGCATCCACTCGACAATACGTTTTGTCCATCGGTTGTCTGACAATCTGGCGACGTGTCCTGCCCAATTCCACTTGAGCGACGCGATTCTTTCGACGGCGTCCGTTGTTTTTGTTCTACGATGTATTTCTTCGTTTGGGATTCGGTCCCTCAAGGAGACACCCAACATCTGGCGCTACATAGCCCTCTGAGTTATGCGAATCTTGTTCACTACCTTCTTTGTGAGTGTTAACACATCTCAGTTTACCAAACGCTGGTTATTTCTTCCCAACCGAATTTAATGTCCCAAGTACTTATAAGATGCAGTCTGCTCAATATCCATTCCATCAACAGCAATATTACGATTTAGCACCAGATTAGTTATTATTTGCGTCTTGTTGATATTAATCTTTAGTCCGACCTCTAAGGAAGCGTGATATAACTTGCTCAACATTATTATTGCATCATCCATACGATCGGCTATAAGGACGATGTTATCTGCGAATCTCAATTCACTGATCTTCTCTCCATTTATATTGATACCATATTCGTTCAGATCTGCCTTCTTAAAATTGTGTTCTAAAAGGGTTGTGAACAGCTTTGGTGAGATGGTGTCTCCTTGTCGTACTCCACGCTGCATACAGAATTTATTAGTTTGTTGATCAGAGAGTCTTACGCTAGCCGTTGCATTGTGGTAGGTATATTTTATCATGTTAGTGTAGCGATGGTCTATTCGGCATTCTGTCAATGCTTTTAACATTTTCTGCTGGTTTATGGTATCGAACGCTTTCTCGTAGTCCACGAATATCAGTGCCCATGGTTTGTTGTATTCCGCCGACTTCTCTATCAAGTTTTTTATTACCAGTAAGTGGTTGTTAGTGCTATATCCGGATGTAAGCCCAGCTTGTTCTCTAGGCTGATAGAAGTCTAACTTAGCCTCCAGTCTTTTTTTTTTATTATTTTTTTTGAAAAGTTTATATATGTGTGATAGCAGACTGATAGACTGTATTTTTTTTAGATCTGTTATGTCACCTTTCTTGTGCAATAAAACAATGACTGCATTGTTCCATTGAGAAGGGGTATGTTCGGTGAAAAGCTTGGCCAAAACCTGGATAATTTTATTTCCACCTTGTTTGATTGCCTCGATCACTACTCCGTCATCGCCAGAGGATTTATTATTTTTCATTTCTGAAAGTGTCTTTTTAACTTCGTATGGTGTTACTTCTGGAATTTATATCTGATTCCTGGTTTGTGATTTTCGGCAGGGGCTGATCTTGCCTTGCGTTGGTGCTCTCATACATTTCGCGATCAAACGATTCGACAACCATAAGGAGTTCGGCTCTACCCATAGCAATGCAAAATAAAAAAAAAAAAAAAATAGCGAAATCCGTCTGTTCGCGAAGAAATCAACTATGAAAATCAGCATAATTTTCTATATCCCTAACTTTTGACGAGCAGTTTGTTTCATTAATAGAACGTTAAAATGATTAGCACAATCTTTAAAAAATCGATTACAATTTAATTACTTTTTTGAGTTGTAAATATTAAGCGATAACAATTAAATAATAAATTTAAAAATTACCGGTGAAAGTTGCATTAGTAATCCGCTAGGAGCGACACCAGCGAAGCTCAGAGCGTATAGGTACATCTCTTTATATTGTAATGCCATTACGGATCTTTTAAATTAGTTTGCAGGGAGATGAGAGATGCGGAAATTAAAATATTCGAAATTCAAACACTTTCAGGTGTGTCGAATGTGCTAATTGCAATTTAGCTTCAAATAACTTGTTTGCAAGTCAATTGGCTAAGCAAATTTATTATTGTTAAAGTTAGATCGAAATTATAAGTGATTATGATGTATAAGTACTTGTAAATGTATAAAATAAATACTCATGAAGTATCTATTAGCGATGGTGTTAGACAAATGTTTAATTATATGATTAGCAGTAGAGTAGGAAATTTCCTCCTACTTATTTAATTTAATATAAAAATGACTAGGAAGGAATTTACCGAAATTTTTTGTAGAATTTTACCATGATAGTAGTAACTTTCTTCTTAGGGTTCCTGTCTATGATGACTTTGTTGGTTGCTATATATACGGAATAGTTGTGTTGAGGTCTTGCTATACTGTGCTCTCAAGTTAGCAAGCCAGGATATTCTTCTTCATCCTGAGGCCCTTTTCCGTTCAATTTTACCTTGTAAAATGCACCGGAGTAGCTCGTATCTAGCTTGATTCCTCATTATATCTCCCAAGTACTGCAGCTTACGGCCCTTCACGATGTTGACTAAATCTGCGGTTGTGTTCATCCTCTGTAGTACTTCTTCATTGGTGACTGCCTGTCCATGGTATCTTCAGGATCCTTCTGTACAACCATAGCTCAAAAGCTTGAAGTTTCGATAGAGTTTCTGCCTTTAATGTCCACGTTTTTACTCCGTATAGAATCACTGAGTACACGTAACATTTAAGAAGCCTTATTTTTGTTTTTACAATGATGTCATGGTCTTGAACACGGAGCTCATAGTCAATAATGCACTCCTTGCCTTTCCGATGCGACATTTAATATCTTGAGTATTGTCCCACGACTCATTGATCGTAGTTCCCAAATAGTTGTATTGTGACTATTGTGAGACACGTTTAATTCTCATTTGGTTCACATACAGATTTGCTCCAGTTATTTTTTGCTTGCTGATGATCATTAGCTTGGTTTTGCTGGTGTTTATATCTAGTCCATATGTTCTACTTGTTTCAGTTATTTTATTCATTAAGTTTTGCAATCCTTCTATGGTATTAGAAAACACTATTGTATCATCTGCATACCGTAGGTTACTGTGCTTTACTTCCTTTATTGAGATGCCTTCACCAATATCTTTTAGAGCCTCTTCAAAAATGTACTCTGGGTACAGGTTGAATATCAGCGGTGAAATTATGCATCCCTGTCTTACTCCCCTTAAGATTTTGACCTGATCTGTATATTCTCCATCTATTCGGAGTAGTGCTGATTGATTCCAATACAGGTTAGCTATTATTTTCAGGTCTCTTCTGTCAATGCCTGTCCTCTTCAGCACTTCCATCATTTGTTCATGTCGGACTCTATCGAAAGCCTTTTTGTAGTCAATCAGGCATGCAAAAACATCACAGCTGATATCTCTACATTTCTGAAACAACACCTGCACGGTAAATAAAGCCTCCCTCGTACCAACGGCGTTCACAAATCCAAACTGATTGGGCGCAATTTGTTCTTCGCATTTTCGGTAAATTCTATTGTGGATGACTTTTAAAAACAGCTTGAGAAGATGGCTCATTATTAGGCTTATGGTTCCATAGTCTTCACAAACCTTTGCTCCTGGTTTTTTGGGCAACGGTACAAACTCAGATTTGAGCCACTCTGCTGAGCCAAGTAGTAACTTACAGGATAGTATTAATTACACAGTAAAGCACAATAGTCTTACATATAATACCAGGGAGAATTAAATCTTTTTACTACCAGAAATAAAAATCTTTTTACTACAAATGTTGAATGGTTGCATGTGAGAGTTCGTTTTGAATGAAGTAAAAAACAGACGTACTCTCAATCATTTATTGTAACTTCAGACGACCGGTTTCGCTCTAATCGGTTTTATCTATTTTTAACTTCGAATAAGACCCTGATAGTTTTTGCTTTGTTGTTATACTAGACAATCAAAACAAAACAAAATTCAAAATTTGAAATAAAACAATTTGTACAGATAAAATCTGAAATTTTTATTAATTAAAAACTAAGTAGTATCACAGTTAAGCATATAATTAACCTAAAGTTCGGTAATTGTCTTCAATTTTCTTCTAAACCACGATCGCCTTTTTAAAGTATTGGTGATAGCTGCATCTTGTCTATATTTTTTCCAATCCTCCTTCACTTTCGGATCGTCAGGCTCCCATGTACTTGTCGAGAACGTATTGGAAATCATCTAAAATAGTAAATTAGAGATATCTAGCCCTTCGATATTGAACGAAATACGATCATTAATAAACCAAAAAGACAAAAATCGACAAATTAAGTGAAAATATAATTTTAGACACAATTTTAGCAAGGTCGCAATAAGGGGCAATTTTAGGAACATTTTGCGTTATTCATTATACTCTTCTATGCTTGCAAAAATATGCGAAAGTAATTATAATCATTGACGTTAACTCGTTATTTTACTCAAACCTACAGGAGTGAATGCTTTGACTAAATTGTTTTCTCACCAGTATCTTCGTAAGATCTTGGAGAAAATTTTTCGTTATTTATAATTTCCCAAACTAAATAGCCTAAAGCCTCTGGGAGATTATAGCCTTTAGACTTCTCTAGCTTACTGGGATATCGCTTAGACCATACTTCCCTCATCTGTCATTCTATAGGCACGTTAATGATATACCTCAGGAGTAAGAAGCGTAGTGGTTACAGCACCAAACTCTTCGTATGATGAGCAAGTCGTAGTGTAGCTGCAGTATACAGGCAAAGTGTAGTATTGCGATAGCATAGATTTATTATAGCCTCTATGGAAATTATTTATTTAATTCTTCACCGTATGTACAATAATATATTTTTACGCAAATCGCCAGGAAATTTTGACATTCCTGTCAAAATTTCTTGAAGAAAAAGTCAGGACTTCCTTACTGTAAGGAAATGTCATTCCCTTGCTGTAAGGAAATGATATTTCCGTACAGTTGTTAGTGTTCTACATAAATGATAGAAAACACATTGCTATTAAAACCTTGTAAATTACCTTAATCATTAAATTTTCTTTATCTGGAGCTTCCTGGATAAATTTTTCAATTTCTTCCTTCGTTAAAATCTTAGATTTCTTTGCCCTATATCCTTGAGCTTGCCGTTTCAATAAAGAACGAAGTTTTGAGTATGTAGATATATCTACATTGTGTTTAAGTGCAAGGGTTGACTTCAGCATTGAATAATTGGCCCATAATGTTGAAGATTTCATCTTTAAACAAAGGTCTAGGAAGTATGCCATTACAACATTTTCTGAGAAAGAACTCGTATTTTTACTCATGCGATAATCCATAAAACGTCTGTATGCATTTTCGTACTTTTCTCTTGATTTCTTTGGCAATAATTCTAATGAAGCAGTATTCACTGCCTCAACCAGCTCTGGAGGAGTTCCAGGAATGGAAATTTCATCATCACTTATCATTTTACTTTCGAGAACACCAGCAATTAAATTTATAAGCGTCAAGTTTGACAATTCAACCTCAATACGTTTCCATAGTAACCCAAGTAATTTTATTAGGAATTTCAAAGCACCATTTATTTGGGAATAAAATTATCGCGTTTTTTTTTAAATCAATCAATATCTGTCGAATTTTAAACGATTTGCGGAAAAATAGTATGTTTACCTCGTAGGAAAAGCCACATTCCTGGACTCTGTGTTGCTAAGTCTCGGCTTGCGCCTCGACTTAGCAATCTTCACAGTCGTCCAGGAATGTTAAGCTTTTCCTACCCGGTAAACAATGTACTATTAAACATAGTAGAATCATCATACTCACCTGTTTTATAGGAAAGTTCTTGTGTTTATACAGATAATACATCAACCATGAGATCATTTGCAGTACAACTAGGCCTACAAGACTCCATCCCATAACTAAAACAATACTCAATTAAGAAATCATTAGACTTGAATAACATAGAGAAAAGGCTATACACTATCAAGTAGTTGCAAATTTGCTTCAAGCTTTTAATCAGTCAGTATAATTTATATTGAGTCAGACTAAGATTTAGTCAGTCAGTATAATAAGTCAGTATAATTTATCTTCTTGTTCATTCTAGGTTGCCTATTCTGGAATTAATTCCTTCCCACATTTCTAATTCTTCTTCATTTCATTTTGGTTTGTCATTAACTATTTGTTTAGTTATTCGATTTCCATCATTTTTAGTATCCATTCTGTTTTTAGACTGTTTCCATTTGTACGTTATTTCCATTTTATTTTCTGATTAATTGCATAGATATTAATTTATTGTCTTATTTCTGCATTAATTTCACAGTGAATGTTATCAGTATCAGGTGATTTTCCAGTTTTCAGGTTTTTCAATGGGTGTTTTAGTTCTGATGTTATAATCGACAAATTATTATCAATGTTTAAATGTCCGATATATTGTTTCCTGTTGTCTGCGAATAGATTTTGTATATAATATGTTTTTCCAATAGTCGTTTATTTGTTCTACAGAATCGTATCATCCATACTTGTTAATATGCCACTCATAGTATATTATTTCTACTTCCAGTTCCTTTATGTATTTTATTGTGGAGAAGTTTGTCATCATATTTTTTATGCAAGTCTTATATCTCTTCACATGTTTCTGTAAGCCACTTCTCCTTTGTGTCCACTATTTTTCTTCTGATTTATTTGTGAATTTCTTTATACAGTCGAACCCGCTTATTAGAATATTGGTAATAGGAATATCCCGCTTTAAGGAATAGAAATTTGAGGTCCCATGACGTTTCTAATAACCACCAATGATCGGGTATTAGAATATCCCGGTTATATTAATACTTTTGCTTGGCAGAATACATTCCAATAAGCGGGTTCGACTGTATTTACTATTATCTTTTTTTTGTGTTGTTTTCTCAAATTGATTATTTATATTAGGTATTTCATCAGTCTGATATAGTTTTTTGCCTATTGATTTGTGTTTTTTAGATTGTCTTCACTTTGTTTAATTATTGTTTTTATTTAAGTTCACAATTTTTCAGGATCTTCTCTCCCTCCACTTTCTGTATTTCTATTTTTAAGTTCTTGACATTTTTGATTAATTTGAGTGTTATATGTTGCTTCGCTTCCTTTTCCTTCAGTATGTTCACGACTGGTTGGTTTTCCTGTTTTGTTTTGATTCTTTATTCATAAGCAAGCTGTGGTGGATGGGAACAGCTGCACAAGGGAATATTTTTGCTGATCTATCGCAATGTATCTGACTTCTGATGCAATTGTCTAATTGTCTTGTAGCGATTTCCACGTGTATAATCTGCTAGCTAGTAGTTTTAACCATGTATTCATAACTATCTTGTTCTGTTCTTGACATAGAACCGAGAGATATAGACAAAGACAATGTTGATAAACAAAGCTTTATAAAAAACTCTCAGTTTCTTGCTTGTCACTTTCTATAATGTGTTCAGTTCATTATAGTAAGTGGAATCTTACCTGTCAGACCTAAAGGATACGAGAGACTGTAGATACCATACTCCATAGGTTTCAAGGTTCCGACGAAGTAAATAAATATAGCAATTAAAAAAATTGGCATCGCTAGACCCCAAGTGATTCTCCAGTAAATTCCAACTTTTCGTTTGGTCATAAATTCGACATCAATACACAAATTATTAATTCCTAAAAAAATAATTTTAACTTACTAAGACTGTTTAGAGTATAGAGCGTAAAAACAAAATTGTAAAGGGCGATGGAAAAAATATAGATATAATTAAGATAGCCTATGGCAGCGGTTCTCAAACTTTTTTAGTCGCGGTACCCTTGTAGGGCTAAAAATATTTCGAGGCACACCAACCCTTGAAGCGATTTGGGAAGCGACAGAAAATGAAAAAGAAAATACAATTCTGAGGTTCATTTGATTTCAATATAAACTTTATTTCAGATCAATAAAATACAGTACATTTGATATTCAAATATCCTTACTTAATATGATGAATTAACTCAAAATTAAAAGAAGCAGTAACAATCCTGGCAAAAGAAGCACGGAAAATAGGTCTAGAAATTAACGAAGGAAAAACAAAATATCTACTCTGATCTACAAGAGAAGATAACAGGATGAGAGAAATCAAAATAGAAAACTACACTTTTGAAAGAGTCCAACAATTTAAATATTTGGGAGTAATAGTGAATGGCCAAAACAAGAGAAGTGAAGAAGTAACGGAACGAATACAGAATACTAGCAGGCAACAGACCATACTGGAGATATCATAGGCTTATGAAGGACAAGAACTTATCCAGAAATACAAAACTGAAAATATACAAAGTTGCAATCAGACCAGTAGTTACGTACGCAGCTGAGACAATGTGCCTCACGGAAAAAGATGAAGAAAAATTGAGAATATTCGAAAGAAAAATACTCAGAGGGATAATGGGCCCGATAAGAATGGACAACGGAGAAATGAGTAGAAGAATGAACCATGAACTAGGAGACACAATGAAGAGAGAAGATATAGTTAGATTTATTAAATCACAGAGGCTGAGATGGCTGGGACACATAGAGAGAAGGAAAAACGACCTACTGATTAAGAAGATCACCAGATATAAACCAGAAACTGAATGGCCAAGAGGAAGATCCAGAGAGAGATGGGAGGACCAGGTCATGAGAGATATCAAAATTCTGGAAGTGAGAAACTGGAGGGAACTATGCACATATCGAAATGAGTGGAAGAAAATTGTAACGAAAGCCAAGTCATACAACAAACTTTGACAACATACAAGTGGAATTCGGAGTGATTCACCGCAATAAGCGAATCAGAGAGCTCTATTAATCGATGTGAAACACACAAGTTTTTTGCGCTACAACCTTGCCAGCAACATTATTTTCTGAATATACCTGCATCCAGAACTCTTCTTGGCTTCCTTCACAGTATTTGAGTTTTAAACTGCTATCTTCGCTGATCTCAAGTAGATTTTGAAAAACTTCATTTTGTCATTCCGACAGGTTTATTTTTTGGATCACACGAAAACGGGGCTATCATTTAGCTATATAAGTCATCTAACTCAATGTCAGGAAAATAGTTCACAATACTTTCTTCCAAACCTTGCAAATGAGCAATAACAATAATTTCAAAGAAATTAGTTTGAGGATTGATTTCATTTGTTATATCAAATTCCTGTAATCGAGAGAAAGTACAAATAGTCAACATGTTTCTATTGGACAGTGGCGCAGCGGCCAGTTGTTAAATGTTCTTAAATGTTCCATGTCACCCTTGGAAAATGCTTGAGGCACCCCAGGGTGCCACGTCACCACTTTGAGAACCTCTGGCCTATGGAATAGGTCTTTCTTCTTGTGGCTGGCCAGTAATTTTTATGGTAAAGCAGTGATTTGGTAAAGTGAAGAGCAAAGTGCAAAGAGCATTTACAAGAAAGCCTGAACAAATTTAGTACGAAATGAATAGATGAAATTAAATTATTTTCTTACCGTATAGAAATGTTATCGCCAGCGTTTCCAATATTGCGCATATAAATACAACAAAGGTACCTCCAAAATTGTCTACTAAATCCAACACATACTGACCACCCTGGAAAATATACGGAAATATTTAGGACTACATATATGTATCCATTAAATATTATAACAAAATAATACATGTTAAATGACACTAGAGACAGAATTCATCCTTGTTTCACACCTATGGAGTTTTTCTCTCTCAACTGGTCATGTACTTTACTATTGGCAGTTTGGTTATAATATAAATAATTATATATGATTCACAAGTCTATTGTTTAAACTTGTAGAGCAAATAGAGCCTCTCGGATACTCTAAGACATTATCATCATCATCAATCAGCCCTTTGCATTCACTGCTGAATATAGGCCTCCTCTATTTCCGTACACTGTCTTCTGTCCTGGGCGCTTTTAATCTAATTTGTGGGCATTCGCTTTATATCGTCCTTCCATCACGTGGGGATTTTCCTCTACTTCTTTTATCTGCTCTTGGTTTCCACTCGAGCAACCTCTTTGTCCATCTCCCATATGCCATCTGTGTCCATGACATTTGTTCTTCGCATTTTTGATATGTTCTGCTGTAGTATATCTTTGAATTGTTATTCATTTTTATCTTTCAGCCTCAGCATTTAACCTTTTTTGGAAATTTCATTTTTAAAGCTTCAATTCCACTCATATTTATTTTTCTACATATTTGAAATTTGTTGGTTGTATTGTTCATGTTTTGTTTATATCCTGCGTTAATTATATTGTATATTCCCAAATTGTCTAAAATACATTTCATTCTCTTACTTACCGAAGTAGTATAGATTAGTCCAAGGCTAAACAAGGCGAAAGCAGTAACTGAAGCTATTATCCAATCAGGAATGCTTATAAACGCATCTTTGATGGATGTTATGACGGTGGCATGTGCAGCAACTAACGTTCCAATGCCCAAAACGAAGAGCATAAAGAAGAATGTTATGGAAAATGCCTAAAACATAAAATTTAAGATGGTACACCATTAATGTGCACATATTAGATAATATGGGAATAATTGTTGTATACTTTGTACCAGACAGCGTCCTAATATTGGTTATTGTAATTTCAGCATTTTTTGCAGTACCGCAGGAGACCTGCGGATGCATAGTAAATTATAGTATGCAAAACCGGTCGTTCGTAGTAAAATCAATTGAATGTCTTTTGATTGAAAGTCATTTTATTTACTTAAAAAGCATTTTTAAGTACTTACCCAAGGTACAAAGTTAAATTTTGAAATAGCATCAGGATAGGACACAAATGCCAAACCAGTGCCTCCACCTTTCGATATAACTTCGCTGGGAGGTACATTCAGTTCATGGGCCAAGTTACCAAGAATACCAAATATGGTAAAACCTGATAGTAGCGATGTAAAAGTGTCCAATGTAGTTATAATAAATGCATCCCTAGAACAAGACAAAATCTGATAATCTAATCAAAAATAATATATTCAAATTGTTAATTTATAGTAATAGGGTTATAAATAGTAAAACTTTTGAATACTAAAAAAAATCAAAGTATTGAATTCATACCAGATGATGATTTTTTTTATTTTTTATTATACTGTTTTTTGCATGGTGATCTGGTAATAATCCAAAATTCTCGAAGGAAGATTTAGGGCCATCTACAGACTATATACCTATTTACACAGACAGCCAAGCGGCTATTCTGGCAGTAATGAATCCACTCACGAAATCAAAACTGGTGAGAAACTGCAAAGACCTCCTCAACAACCTGGCAAAAGAAAATCAAGTGTCTTTATTGGCTTGAGTGCATGGAAATAAACGAGCAGATATGTTTGCAAATAAGGTTTGAAGACCCAGAACCTATCTGCGGCATCATTAAAGAGGCTACGAAAAATGAGGTTCAGAAAAAGCTGATATGGAATCCTCCTCTTTCGTAAGTGCCCTCTCTATCGAGGTTGGCGATCAATATGGCAAATTTCTCTTTGTTCTGTGAAATCTCTGATATTTCGTCGCCAAGATATTTTCTTTCTTCCTATACCTCTTTCACCTTCGATGTTACCTCCCAATATTACCTGGAGCAAATTTCCTATGGCGCATTATGTATCCTGATAGATAGGGAATCATCGGAAGAAATGGAGGGTCACTTAAGGGCAAATCCAGACTAAAAAAGAATATTGATAAAACTCTCGAACAATTTGATGAACCTCAATAAACGAGAGATCAAAGTGGTCACTTGGTTATTGCTATTTATGAAACAGGAGTGGAACGAACACATTAGTAGAATGGTAGAGGATAGGATAGTACGAATAGCATGAGGTAAGTGACCAAAGGGACGAAGAAGTATTGGCAGACCAAGAAAAAGACGGTGCGATAACTTAAATAATTTAGGAGGCTAATATTGAAGAAGAAACAGGCTTTAAAGCTTACATACAAGAAGGAAGAAGAAGAATAAAACTACCTATACGAGCTAGGTAAGGTGCATTAACCATAATGCAGAGAGTAAGAAATGGAACAAGAGACTACCACACACATACTATGCCATTGCAATGTGCAATGTGCAAATAAGTGATGTAAGGTACGAATTTACTGTTCAACTGAGGTTTGAACCAGAAGAGGTCCTAAAACTATCAATAAGAAAACTGTTGGACTTCGTTGAGGCTACAGAAGTTATTATAGTTTAAGGAAAAAAAACAAGGTATGGTATAAAGGCTTTACGACCAAGTGCCAGAGACTAACGAGTCTCGCCTGATTTAAGAAGAAGAAACTAGATATTAACTATGATTTCCCTCGTGTCTTTCAAATTCCTTGATATGACATATTTGACACAATAGAAGAAAATGTCTTTAGATGCTCTATGCACATTACTCTTTTTTACTTAAATATAACTATACCTATTGAACAAATAACACCTAAGATACAAATAAATTAGTCCAGAAAGCCACTGCGCATTCGCTAGGAAAAATATTCCCATTCGGATTTTTTGCACAATCTTACTCAAAAAGGACCCCTTTTAACAAATTTGCATGTTGCCAGGACCAAAAAGTGGGTCAAAAATTTTTTAAACGTTTTTTTTTTTGTTTTTTTCATAATTTTTTTTTGCATGGAACAAAGTTTTTTTTAGGTTTCTTGGATCATTCCAAAAAGAAAAGGTCTTTAGTGACATTTCTCTAAAGTTGATAGTTTTTGACATATAAGCGATTAAAAATTGAAAAATTGCGAAATTTGCCATTTTTAACCCTCAAAAACTATGTAAAAAACTGAAAATTTGAATGTTGCCAAGGTAGGTAGATATTCTTTAAACATCGATTGATGAAATCCCAAAGAGTTTTTTGCAATACAATATTCAAAACTCCTTTGTTTTTGAAGTTATACTTTTTAGGCGCGATTGAGATTGAGGGTGAATTTATATTGATCTGCGCGCATGCGCACACCGACAGTATGGTATTAGTCGTTATACGGGCTCTGATTGGGTGTTGAAATGATCTGTCAATAATAAATAATTGTTCAATATGAAGGTAAACAAATGTATAATATATTAGTTTTATTGTTGTGAGGACAGAAACAAAAAAGTTTATAATTGTAGTGACATTTAAATAGTTTTTAAAAGCAACAGGTACGTAATAATTGTAAATGTATCATAGGTACCTACCTATTTGAACCTACCAAAATACATAGTATGTAATACTTTTATTTACATAATTTGATTACCATCAAAATTTCTATCAATGTTCACCTAATATATTGTTTTCTTACTCTATGTTTTGTTGTATTTTTTCAATTCTAAATCATTTCAATTCAAAATCAAAATAATTTAATTTAATTCAAAAATGTCAAAAGCTTAATCCGTTTAGTTAGTCGATCTTCGCACATAATGACACATTGCCTCCGTGGCGAAGCGTTTAAGGCGAATGAACCATATATACCAACCGCGCTGATAGCTGGTTCGAATCCCAATAAAAAGTTTTATTTTTTTATTTTTTTTATACATTTTATGATTGTAAGTATATTTATTATATAATTTTATTTTCAGAAAATACGTATTTAGTTAAAAAATTTTCCGACAATTAATGTTTAGAAATTATTTGTGGCATTTTTAATGTGTTTGTGTGTGTTTTATTCTTTTATTTTAATTTTTGGCACTGTTTTAATAAAAATGTTTGAGAAGTAGTAAGTATAAATTAGTTTAATATTTAAATAAAATATAAATAAAAAGTATATTAATTTCGTTTAAATCATATAATAGAAGCATAACTTCTTACGTGCGTACAAAGTACACACACATTCTTTTTTTAATTGCTAATCAAGCGTGCGCGACACTATTTTCCACCGACAGTATGGTGCAAATGATTATTTCATAAACCGGTGACTTTAAGCAAAAATCCCGAAACAGGTCGATTTTTATTTTTAAGTTATCATATTGTGGCATATAAATATGGTATACTAGTGACGTCATCCATCGGGGCGTGATGACGTAATCGATGATTTTTTTAAATGAGAATAGGGGTCGTGTGCTAGCTCATTTGAAACGTTCTTCAATTCTCTATTCCGTAATACAAACATTTATATAATTATTTATACAGGGTGACCTTCTACTTCTTTTTTTTTCAAATAATTTAATTTAATAAAAATTTTTTGGACTCCCTGTATAAATAATTATGTAAATGTTTACATTACTGAATACAGAATTGAGGAACCTTTCAAATGAGCTACCAGACGACCCCTATTCTCATTTAAAAAAATCATCGATTACCTCATCACGCCCAGACGGATGATGTCACTAGTATACCATATATGCCACAATATCATAACTTAAAAATAAAAATAGACCTGTTTCGACTTCAGTAATAATAATTGACTTATGCTCCTTCTCAAATATGTCCGGAACATTAATAAAAAAATTAAAATATTTAAAAATTTCGAAAAACGTCGATTTTTTTCTGCTTTCTTTGCTTATAACTTTAAAACGATTCGTTTTGGAACAAAGGTGTAGAGAAATAAAATAAAGATAATTGAATTTTGTATGATATACGACTGGTCAAAAAGGTCTTAACGTATTACCTTTTCTGCAATATAGCAATAAATACAAAATAAGGTGGCAAAATACGCCTGTTGTTATTCAATGTTTTTAACCACTTTGGTGGCACTTAGAACCTTAGTAATTCGCTTAGGAAATTCTTTGTAACATACTTAAACCGTGTACCAAATTTCATTAAAATCGACCTAATAGATTTTGCATAATAAATTTGCAATCTAAATGTTTTTAAAAAAGTTCAAATTTTTTAAAATCTTTCTGAACAAAAAGTAGACCATTTAGAAGGTGTCTAATTTTTTTAAATATAAAAAGGTGCTCTACCTATCTAATACACTTTACATAATTAAAATCGGATTATTTAAGGGGCCTCAGCAATGTTTTAAACTTATAAACAATTTTTTGGCTTATAAACAAATAGCTTTGTTTAATAATAAAAAAATTAATTTTTAGCAATGCAAATAATTAAAACCGGTATAATTTGACTTAAACTTTCAAATGCTGTCAGCAGAATTGCTATTTTATTTTTTAATCAAAAGTTATTCGCGTTCAAAAATTGCAATTTTTCGGATTTTTGAAAGTTCCACTGCGCTTATCTCGAAAACTATGCATCCTACTAAAAAACTTGTAAGAACATTTTTTGCTTAGAATTACTCAAGAATTTCTCAAGTTCTTTGTTTATAACAATCTTATCGACATCCGGATCAACTGTTACCCAAAAAAATCGTGTTCTACGGGTAAAAAAAATACATAAAAATCTTGGGTAAGTCCATCTAAATAAAGGAGCCCGTAGCACTCCCTCCTGGCCACAGGACTAATTTGTTGATAAGCCAAAAAATTGTTTATAACTTTAAAACATTGCTGAGGCTGCTTAAACAATCCGATTTCAATTCTGTAAAGTGCATTAAATAGGTGGAGTGCTTCTTTATATGTACAACAATTGACAAATCTTTGTATGTTCTAGTTTTTGTTGTGCAAGATTTTAAAAAATTTTAAAGTTTAGATTGCAAAATTATTATTCAAAATCTAGTAAGTCAATTTTAATGAAATTTGGTGTACGGTTTTAGCACATTACAAAAATTTTCTAAGCGAATTAGGAAGGTTCAAAGTGTAACCTATGTGATGGAAAATTATTGAATAAAGACAGGCTTGTTTTGCCCCCTTATTTTATATTTATTGCTATTTTGCAGCAAGGGTGATAAATTAGGACATTTTTAACAATCGCATCTGATAGAAAATTTAATTATCTTTGTTTTATTTCTATACGACTTTGTTCCAAAATGAATCGTTTTAAAGTTATAAGCAAAAAAAGTAGAAAAAAAATCGAAATTTTTTGAAATTTTTAAATATTTTATTTTTTTTATTAATGTTCCGGGCATATTTGAGAAGGAGCATAAATCAATTATTATTAACGAAGTTATCTCCTAACTTTATCCGCAAAAATCTGAATGCCACCTCTCACATCCACCTAAAAACAGATCCTTACTGGTCTATAAAGTCGCCGGTTTACGAAATAACGAATTTATTCCTTTCATTTGCACCATACTGTATACACATACAACGGTGGAAAACAGTGTCGCGCACGCGTGATTAGGAATTAAAAATCAAAGGAATTTTGAATACTGTATTGCAAAAAACTCTTCGGAATTTCATCAATCGATGTTAAAAGAATATCTACCTACCTTGGCAACATTCAAATTTTAAGTTTTTCACATAGTTTTTGAAGGTTAAAAATGGCGGATTTCGCAATTTTTCAATTTTTAATCGCTTATATGTCAAAAACTATCAACTTTAGAGAAAAGTCACTAAACACCTTTTCTGTTTGGAATGATCCAAAAAACCTAAAAAAACTTTGTTCCATGCAAAAAAATAATTTTAGGAAAAAACAAAAAAAAAAACGTTTAAAAAATTTTTGACCCACTTTTGGTCCTGGCAACATGCAAATTTGTTAAAATGGGTTCTTTTTGAATAAGATTGTGCAAAAAATCCGAATCGGAATATTTTCCTAGCGGATGCGCAGTGGCTTTCTGGACTAAATGGTATCACCCTTTAGAGTTCCCAAAGCTTCATATACCAGGGCAGAGAGCTAAATAGTCAGCTAGAGTAGTCAAAAGACATTAGAAGACGCATTATAATAGCAAGATCTGATTTTTGAAGTTATACTTCTTTAGGCGCGTTGGGAGTAAATTTATATGTGCGCGAATTCATCAAAAGTCTTGATCCTGAGCGCAGCTGAAACGATAAACGTGCTCTGATTGGGTAATTACAATGACCTGTCAACAATAATAATTGTTCAATATGTCGGTTATGGGTAAACAAATGTTGTGTATATTAGTTTTTATTGTTGTGAGGACAGAAACAAAAGCAAGTTTTGTATTAACTTTCTAAATAGTTTTTAAAAGCAACAGGTACGCAATTGTAAATGTTTCAGTATTGTAATAAAAAATTACATAGGTACCTATTTGGAAAATGTAAGTACCTACTTTTTAGGTAAAGCTTTGATTTACATAATTTGATTACCAACAAAATTTCTACCAATCTTCATCTAATATATTGTTTTCTTAGTCTATGTTTTGTTGTATTTTAATATTTTAATTCCACAAAAATCAAACTAATTTGATTAAATTCAGAACTGTCAAAAGTTTAAAACGTTCAGTTGGTCTATGTTCTCACATGACGACGGGCGTGGCTAAATGCTTAGACGCTTTGATTTCGAAACAAATCACTCTTATATATGCGGGTTCGATCCCCGATGCAAATTTTTCTTTTTTTATTTTTTTATACGTTTTATAAGTTTAATATTTAAATAAAATATAAACAAACTGTTTAAAGTGTATTAATTTCGTTGAAATTATATAATAGAAGTATAATTTGTTACGTGCGTAAAATGCTCTGTAACTCCAAGCTATCAGTCACAATAAGATTGAGAACACTAAACTGTTATGTGTGGTCTCTATTTACTATACGGCTGTGAGACCTGGACATTAAAACAGTATGACGTCAACAAACGGAATTCATTCATACTGGAAATAATGAACACACGTCCTCCTCTGGTCAATACTATCAAAATTAGAAAGACGTCATATCTAGGACACATAATGCTCCATAGGGAAATTGAGCAGCTCTTTGAGAAGAAAGAAAAAATGGTGGCTCTGAAATATCAGAGATTTTACTCACAAAACACGGAATGACTTAATTCATCAAACCCAGAACAGAGAGAAATTTGCCATATTGATCGCCAACCTCAATAAAGAAGGCACTTAAGAGAAGGATACCTATTTTGTAAGACTATTCTTAGATACGAGCATTCTTTTTGTCGACATCTACGGATTAATTTAAAAAAATTTAAGTACTCACCTGTTAATATCGTGATCGAATCTGTTGTAGGATGAAAAAGTTATAATTTGTCCAAAACTAACGCCCAAGGAGAAAAAACATTGGGTCACAGCTGCGTACCATACCTAAAAAGCTTTTGCACCTAATAATATATTAATAACAGCACCAAATTCTTTACCTCTGCTTGTAGAAGCTTGCTAAAATCAGCCTTGATGAAATAAAGCATTCCATCGACAGCTCCGTCTAAAGTGACGGATCTGATGAACAAGATAATCATAATGACGTAGGGAAATATAGCCAGGAAATACGACGCTTTTCCGGAACTTCTTACTCCTTTAACTGATACGAGGAACGTTACGGTCCAAGTGAAGAATAGAAGAAGAGCCAGTCTCCAGTTTGGTAATCCAATGCCGTTAGATATATCGTCGGTTTCGTCTAAAACATCTCTCCTGCAAAGAAGATAATAATAATTAATTATTTGCAATTAATTTGTTTCGACTATTTGGTTGAATTTAAAACTGCATTTATTTCGGAAGTTCGATATTTCGTTGACTACCTATTTTGATCCTTTTTTCATATGTGCCATTAGGACCAACTAGTTTTATTATCGAACCAGTTGTTAGATGTTTTAGTTCAGAGAAATAAGGAAAAAATATCCTGTTGGTGACACAACCCCCTCCAAGCCGAAACCAAATTTTTTGAGTAGTATGGACATCTATAATAATAACCTATATGTTTCCTGTAACCGATTTTGATTATACAGCGTGTTTCATTGGGAAACGGAAATACTTTAATGGTGAATAGAGGTCACCGAGCCGGTTCTAGATATAGTACATTTTTTTGCCCTACCGACTTTTATAGCCGAGTTACAGGGTGTTTTATCGATTTTGCCCATTTCTTTCCTAAACCATAACTTTAGAACCACCCAGTATTTTTTTTTTGATATTTGGTATACATATGTCTCATTCAAAACCCAAACGACCGACATACTAACCATAAGAAAAATCCAGGTCCGGATAAACAAAAAATTATAAAGTAATTGTGACCTTAAAACAACACCCTGTATATTGAAATTTTGAAAATATGTTTGCATATTTGAAAAGAGCACAAAAAAGTAAGTTTAATGGTTCGCTTCAATTTTTCGGCCAGACAATTTTATGACTTTCATTTTGAAATTATATTGAATTTTTTAATAACTTTGACATTTAAAAGCAGATATTATTAACTTTTAGTTATAAATTATTAAAGTTAATGAATAAATACTAATTTTAAAAATAATCTATACTTATTTAACACATTGGAAAGACCCAATTACTAATGACAAGAAAAATCCAGGTCCGGATTATGAAAAAAATAGAAAGTAATTGTGACCTTGAAACAACACCCTGTATATTGAAATTTTGAAAATTTGTTGGTGTATCTTAAAAGAGCATAAAAAACTGCGTTAAAAGGTGCATGTCAAATTTTTGCGCAGATAATTTAATTACGGCAATTTTAAAATAATATTGATTAATTCTGTCAAGATCACAAGAAGCTAGGAGAAAAATGAAAAACAATCCAAATGTACTTAGAAAATCGATTCGAAATATTTTAAAACGAGCAAGGAAATACATCGAACAAAATGGCGGACATTTTGAGCAACTGTTATAGTTCAAATATTTTTAATTTATGTTAAATTTTTGAATTGTAACGAATTTTTGTTTTATTAGATATAGCAGTTTTTTTAATTCTTTACTAAACCATTAAAATATCCCAATTCTCGCAATTCTAATTTTTAATTATGTGCATATAGCTACAAATCCAGAGAATCTATGAAGCCAGCGTAGTAAATAAGTATTAAGTATTTTTAAAAATAAGTATTGATTCATTAACATTAAATTATTATTAAAAGTTAACAATACCTGGTTTTTAATCTCAGAGTTCTTTAAAATTTCAATATAATTTCAAAATTGATGTAATTAAATCAACGGCGATAAAATTAAAATAAGCCATTAATCACAGTTTTTCATGCTCTTTTAAAATTCGCAGAAAAATTTTTAAAATTTCAATATACAGGGTGTTGGTTCAAGGTCACAATTACTTTGTATTTTTTTCTTAATCCGGACCTGGATTTTTCTTGTCATTAGTAATTGGGTCGTTCCAATGTGGTAAATAAGTATGGATTATTTTTAAAATTAGTATTTATTCATTAACTTAAATAATTTATAACTAAAAGTTAATAATATCTGCTTTTTAATGTAAGTTCTTAAAAAATTCAATATAATTTCAAAATTAAAGTCATAAAATTGTCTGGCCGAAAAATTGAAGCGAACCATTAAACTTCCTTTTTGTGCTATTTTCGAATATGCAAACAGATTTTCAAAATATCAATATACAGGGTGTTGTTTTAAGGTCACAATTACTTTATAACTTTTTTTTAATCCGGTCCTGGATTTTTCTTATGATTAGTATGTCGGTCGTTTGGGTTTTAAATGAGACAAATGTGTACCAAATATCAAAAAAATATACAGGGTGGTTCTAAAGTTATGGCTTAGGAAAGAAATGGGCAAAATCGATAAAACACCCTGTAACTCGGCTATAAAAGTGGGTAGGGCAAAAAATATACTATATCTAGAACCGGCTCGGTGACCTCTATTCACCATTAAAGTATTTCCGTTTCCCAATGAAACACCCTGTATATATAGTTATAAACAAATGAAGATCAAAAAACCGTAAATTTTCGTTTTTTCGTCTATTACCAAAAAGTTAAGCATTTTAAACAAAATTGAGATTAAAAAACCTCATAAATCGTATACAAAACTTCAATATGGCGTTCGCTGAACAAGTCTTTCCTTATTGGTTGCTTAAGAAATTGCAAAATAAATCATAAATTTTGTTTTTATAAATATTCATTACTTATGTAAAAATTGGATGCAAATTGCCCAAGATAGAGAGGCATGGAAGAAGGAAGAGGAGGCCTATATCCAAGGATGGATGTTTAGGGCTGAGTAGATAGATGTAAAAATTAACTACTTAAAGAACCTTATTATTACACGGAATGCTGAAACTTCTGATGCTTAAATTATGCCCTAAATTTCAAAGTAATTGGTAAAATAGTTTAAAAGTTATTTAATTTGTTTATCCAAAATTTATTTCTTTTGCATCACTATAAGTCAGAAAATCATGAAGTTACAGTAGGGGAGATATGCCTGAGACGGCATACTGGCTGAGACGGCATACTGGCTGAGATGGCATATCACGCGTTTTTCGCAAACTATTTCAAATTTGGTGGCTAGTGTGACAGTTTTCAGTTCCTTAAGTTTGTCAAGATTGCTGAGCATGTTAGTTTTGTTTTGACAGCAGTATCCTTTGGAATGTTTAATAAGTAGGACAAAATATTTTTTTGTATCACATTATAATTCGTGAGTCTTTACACCTAAGTTAAGTTTTTAAATTTTGTGATGTTCTTTTACTTTATACCTATCACACCTGTATCGATTTATATCTTAAAAATGTGCTTAAGAAAAATTAGGTTGAAAAAACAGTCTGATTGCAATGTTGCCTGAGATGGCGTAATAAGCAAGCGGATTAGATCATCCTTATGCGTTTTTAAACTGCATTAATTTTGTTATAATATGATTGGAGTTTTTGGAGTTATATTTTGTTGGTATATTTTGGAGTTGAAGAGGAATTCGAACCGACCAAGATGCTGCTTACATTTTTTGTAATGACCTCTTTTCATTATCTCGTTCTCGAGATACTTGGCTAAGATGCCAAATTTTTGGAAAGTGGTAATATTCTGGTGGGCCGGTGTACCCAAGACTGCAAAAAAATTTATTATATCGAGATTAGTGCCTTTATTTTAAGGGTATGCCATCTTACCCACATTTATGTGAGATGGCACATGTAATATTGGAAACGGTTCGAAAACCTTGAATTTTACTGAGTTAACGCGATAAATAACTTCGATAAGATGCTGGTTAAGTGATTACAACGTGTGAAAAGATATTGACTTTATTAGCTCTAAGACACTAAAATTAAACAGTAAAATATAAGATAAGTCCGTTACACTTTGAACTATCTAAAGTTTTGATAAACACGACCACTTTGAAGAGATTACGATGCACGCTAAGGGATTGTCTCACCCTATGACTCGGCCGTGGTGTTTGAAGACGAACGCTTTTACGAACCTTTTTCTTGGGCGAATGTGCCTTGCGACGTCTGTTTGGCGATTGAGGTTTATCGTATGATGATATGTGGATATATTGGTATAAAACTACTACGTTGCCACGTCATAAAAAAGGCAAAAATAAAGGAATTAAGAGGGCATAAACAAATATTTTAAAATTTGTTTTTTCAGAAGAAAACTATAATATGTAACTTGTTAAAATATAATGTTATATTTAAGTAAATGTTCCTAGCACTGACTTTGATTTTCATTACATATCTAACTCTATCGATTATCGATTACAAAACATTTAAAAAAAATATGCCGTCTCAAATATATTATGTCCCCTAATACTTTGGATAGTTGATGAAAGAAGAGGATTTGCACTATTAATTTAATTAAAAGAAATGGCAAAAAATAATTCTAAATATTGCAAAATTATTTTGCAAGAACATGTGAATTAAAAAAAAGGGGGCTAACTTCGTCCCTAAGTCGTAGGACAATTGTTTTGCTTTCTAAATGTGTATAAAAATTCAGTCTTCTTTCTAAATATGAAAATAGCTATTTGTATAACAAGGGAGGAAAGTGCTACTTTTCCTCCCGAGAATGAAGTTTACTGCCCGACGCGTAGCGGAGGGCAGTAATCATTCAAGGGAGGAAAAGGCACTTTACTCCCATGTTATACATATGGTTTTTCCACCTTCCTCAAAATTACAAGTCATTTTTTCATTTTTACTTAATTTATTTATGTAACTAACCAACCAAATTCATTAGAACTAAAACTAACAAGTAGGTACAATATAACTGTCAACTGTCAAATATAAGTCAAATTATTAATGTCTTCTTCTCCTTTAAGTGCCATCTCCGCGGCGGAGGTCGGCAATCATCATAGCTATTCGTATTTTAGAGATGGCTGCTCTGAAAAGTTCATTTGATGTACATCCGTACCACTCTCTCAGGTTGCGCAGCCACGATATTCTGCGTCGCCCTATGCTTCTCTTTCCTTGAATCTTTCCCTGCATAATCAATTGGAGCAAGCTGTATCTCTCTCCACGTGTAATATGTCCGAAATATTCCAATTTTCTTGTTTTGATGGTATTTAGGATTTCCATTTCTTTATTCATCCTTCTCAGAATCTCTTTGTTTGTAACGTGTTCTGTCCACGATATTTTCAGAATTCTTCTGTACATCCACAACTCGAATGATTCTAGTTTTTTCATTGATACAGCATTCAAGGTCCAAGCTTCCATTCCATAAAACAGAGTAGAGAAAACGTAGCACCTAGCCAACCTAACTCTTAGCTCCAACTTCAAATCTCTTGTGCAGAGCACTTTCCTCATTTTGTTAAAATTTGCTCTAGCCTTTTCTATCCTGATTTTGATTTCCTGTAAGTAATCTCCTGTGGAGTTGATCATTGTTCCAAGGTATGCATATTGATCGACTCGTTCGATATTGGATCCGTTGATGACGAGATTTTCGTTATTTCTTTGAGTTTTCGATATTCTCATAAACTTTGTCTTCTTGACATTCATTGTTAGCCCGTATTCTTCTCCAAACTCTGCTATTCTGGTCACCAGCCTCTGAAGATCCCCAATATTTTCAGCTAAGATGACAGTGTCATCCGCATATCTAATGTTGTTAATGGGAACTCCATTTACCTTTATTCCAGCTGTTTCACCATCCAGAGCTTTTTTCAAGATCTCTTCCGAGTAGGCATTAAAAAGAACCGGCGACAACACGCATCCCTGTCTCACTCCACGTCTGATTTCAATTTCCTCCGACAGCTGATCGTTAACACGTACTTTTGCATTAATGTAAACATTGTTAAATCAGAATAACAATTTACTGTTTTTTACCATTCTGCAAAATACAGAGTGTTTTTAAATAAACGTTAAAATGTATAGATACTTACGTAATAGAAAATAGGTATTGTACAGGGCGACAATAAGTTATGTTTCATGAATGAAATAACATGACGTCAATTTTACTTTTCCTCCCTAGGGAGGAAAAATATTTTCCTCCCTAGGGAGCAAAAGTACAACTTTGCTCCCTACAATCAGGTCCAGAAAAGTATACTTTCGGTAGAGGTAGGTGGAAAAATAATTTTTCTACGGGTAACGGTTAAAAAGTTATTGTAATTGTTTTCAAGTAAGCAAAAAATTGACATGTTTTTGCAAAATAATTTTACATTGTTTAAAATTACTTTTATTATTCTTTTTTAATTAGGTTAATAATAGTACAGTTGAGTCCGCGAGTCTTTACACGTGCGTCATCATTTAAAGCATACGAAATAAGTCAGAAATTTACTAAACGCAATAGCAAGTGACAGAAAGTGGGTATTATATCGATCACGGGTTATAGTATAGAATTTGACGTTATCAAATGAATAGAATGTCAAATTTAAGTTTTGCTTTAAAATTTTGGTGCATAATTTCAGCTACATTCGAAGTAGCTTAATAAATTATTTTATTATCATTGATTAATAAATGAATAAACAATTTGTAAAAAAATTCAATGACATATTTTCTTTTTTGATATTCTATTCACTTTGACGGAACATTTAACACAAGCATATCTTGTACGTTGTCAAAATTTATCGTAGAATAACATAAACTTATTTATCATAAAATTTCTAATTCCAATATAAAATTAGTTGTGAAAACAACTGATGATATATTATAAAAAACTTCAAAATGCAAAAATTGGACAAAATAACAGCAAAAAGTTACAAACTGACGGCCACAAAAGTAAACAAACCAAAACGTCAGAAATTGTACTTAAAATAATATGTGAAAACATTCCCAATCGTCTTTCTTTGTATCTGTCTCTTTTCAATGCACTGAGTCTAAATCGTTCATAAAAATAACATGTGTTTTTACTTAATAGCATGCGGCAGCTGGTTTGTCATTAGATGCATGCGTGGAAGAGAATGATGCTAGATAAAAAGTATGTGTTTTATCTCGCCAGGTAATAATGACGCACATGTAAACACTCGCGAACTCAACTGTATTAATGTTCTTCTTTCATAAACTGTCCGAAGTATTATTGTAACCTCATAATTATCTGACTTATAGTGTTGCAAAAAAAAATGAATTTGGAATAAACAAATTAAATAACTTTTAAACTATTTTACCAATTGCTTTGAAATTTAGGCTATGATTAATGCACCAGAAGTCACAGCATCCCGTGTAATAAGTTAATAAGTTAATTTTTACATAAGTACCTAATGAATATTATTATAAAACTCAAAATTTATGATTTATTTTGCAATTTTCTAAGCAACCAATAAGGATAGACATATTCAGCGAACGCCATATTGGAGTTTTTTATATACGATTCATGAGTTTCTTACTCTCAAATTTGTTTAAAATTCTTAACTTTTTGGTAATAGACGAAAAAAAAGCGAAAATTTACCGTTTTTTGATCTTCATTTATTTATAACCATGTATATAATCAAAATCGGCTGCAGGAAACATACATATATGTTATTATTATAGATGTCTATCGTGTGTCTATACTACTCAAAAAATTTGGTTTCGGCCTGGAGGGGGACGTGTCACGAGTTTGTCAGAATTTCTCTCACTTTGTTTGTAATTTTAGTTGTGTTTAATAAAATAATTCCTCTGTAATTCTCTGAATCCGATTAGTCTCCATTTTCGAAGAGAGGTATTAGGATGCTTGATCTCCATTTTTGTGGTACTCTTGTTTTGTTCTACGTATTATTTTTTTTGTTTAGTTTGAATTCATATTTGATCAGATCTGGTCCTCCGTGTATTCTGTCTTATCCTGGTGATTTTCTATTTCTAAATGTCCTCAAAGCTTCCTTTACCCCTTCCTCCTCAAAACAGGCAACAAAGACAATTATTTTCAAGTTGTACTATACTGTATAGGATTTCATCAAATGGCTCAAAGTTATTTGTATGATTACGAATTTTATTGTATGTAAATGTACATACTAAGTAAATACAATGTAAATACTAAGTAAACTAGTAAACTGCAAGTGATAGTAGTTTTAATATTAAATTGTATTATTTCATTACCTGGAATGTTAATATATATAATTATGGAAACACAATATTTTAGATTCATTTTTTATGCTTATCCTTAATGCCTTATATAGTACAATAAACGATAAATGTTGCAGTTAAATACTTTTGCGTTTTAAAAATTATGTAACACTATGTAATAGCTAGGACAAACAAAAAAATTGAACCCGGTGCTGTGGGATCAGATTTAGAACATTAGTATAAAAACAAAAAAAAAGGAGTACATTTATATAACACCATGACAAGAAGTATCCTGACTTGTGAATAAGAAAACCAAAAACAGAATAAGAGCAACAGAGATGGAATTCCTATAAGGAGTAGCTGCAGAGTAACAAGTTGAGTTAGAATAAATAACATAGAGATTAAGAAAAGAATGGGAAGGAATTCAGACATAATAGACTACATAGAACAGAAGAGATTAATTTGGTACGGAAATATCAGATGAGCAGATAAGGCATAAACAGAATAACAAAGTGGAACCCGATAGGAAGAAAGAAGAGAGGCAGACCCCGAAGATATTTCAGAGAGAGGAAGTGGACAAAGCAATGGAAAGAAGAAATCTACAGGAAGCGGCTGGCAAAACAAAAAGAATTGGAGAGAACGGTTGAGTGAAGGAATACAGTGAAAACTGCGGAATTCCTTAGTATATGTATAAGAACTATGTAACATCTTACCTAAAATACATCTCTGATGATGTTATAGTACCATTTCCTGTATCAGTTCCGTTGCTGTGTTGGTCCACGCAGGTTATATTCCTAGAATACAAATACTCCTGCCATCGGTCTTGACACGTAGCCCATGGGAAGTTCGAGGTGAATGAGTTGAAAAAATACACCAGTGTTATTGCTGTTATGACTGCGTAATAGGAAGCACAAAAAAATGTTCCTAAAATTTGCCCGTAGCCTATACCTATAACATTTAATACATTATGGAAGTACCGATAGAAGAGGCCAATGTTATGCCGTTTTAAATTTAAAAACCCCATAAAAACAAAAATAGGAACTGATATCATCCACATAGTCAGAGAACGAAATAGTTGTCAGTGAGTCCTTTTGAAATTCGTAAATAATTACGGAATTTGAAGAGAAAGAGTAATTTCAGTGGCGTGTAAAATTATACTATAATTTTACGTTTATAATTCTATAATTTTATAATTTCTGCAACAATGTCCAACAAATGAGGAGTAAGACAGGGTTGTGTTCTGTCGCCGCTACTGTTTAACCTGTACAGTGAAGCCATATTTCAGGAAGCGATAGCGGAGCTAATTGATGGAATCTCTATAAACGGAAGAATAGTAAATAACATAAGATTCGCTGATGACACCGTTATAATGGCAGACACCCTGGAATCGCTACAAGAATTGCTAAATAGAATTAACGATTATTGCATTCGATACGGACTAAAAATAAACAAGAAAAAAACTACATTTATGATTGTCTCAAAAACAGAACATGGAAATGAAAGGTTAATGATAGAGCAAACCCAAATAGAAAAAGTTAAGACATACAAATATCTATGAACTTGGGTTGATGAAAAAATGACCAAAGCTAAGAAATTAAAGTCCGAATTGAAACTGCAAGGCAAGCATTTATAAAAATGAAGGCACTGCTTACAAACAAAGACCTTCAGTTGCCTCTCAGATTGAAGGCTCTAAGATGCTATACGGAATGGAAGCTTGGACATTGAAGAGACAACACATAAGAAGAATAGAAGCGTTCGAAATGTGGTGTTACAGAAGAATATTGAAAATTCAGTGGGTTCAAAACCAATGTTGAAATGCTACGACGTTTAAATAAGGAGTAAGAAATTATGAAAAGTATAAAAACTAGAAAAATGGAATATTTGGGTCACATTACCAGAGGATAAAAATATGAGTTACTGAGAATTATTATGCAAGGAAGGATCCAAGGAAGAAGAAGCATCTCCTGGCTGAGGAACCTTAGAGAATGGTTTAACTGTAGTTCATTACAACTATTCAGAGTAGCAGCCAACAAAGTGACCATAGCCATTATGATGGCAACTTTGGATCCCTCTCCAACCTCCGATAGGAGAGGAACTTTAAGAAGAAGAAGCAAAAATGTCCTACCAACTATTTCGTTCTTTGAGTATAGTGATCACATAGGATGTAAGACAAATTTAGAGATATTGACCACAAAAATATTTAGTTACAAACGAGAGGGAGAAAGTTTAGAAAGCCCCTTGAAAAAATTTGATGGGAAACAGTTAACAAATCTTTCTAAACATTTACAGGTGCAACATTACTATATTAGGTGTATATGCTCCCAATGAAGATATATCAATAAAAGAAAAAGATACATTCTGCCAACAACTGGAATATCTTAGAATTAGTCAATCAGCGAGATGGGCGACATGAATGCAAAATTGGAAGAAGACCACCATCATAGAAGAAGGTAATTTTAGAGAGAGATCTATGACCAGGACATTGGGCCGAAAGATGTGAATTAAGACTGGGAACCGCAAGGCATAGGACGTTATAAACCTGAAATTATAATATATAATAGCAGTCAACAAATAACTAGAACAAGATGAAGAAGCAGACCTGGACCAATAAATTTAAAAAAAGATACAGCCGGCAGACTTACTTAAATGTAGCTCATGGCTTACCTTTCAGCACAGGTGATAGCTTGCTGTACATCTTAATCGAGCCTCTACTAGAAAACTGACCAAGAATCATCTCCAAATAATACATCGGTCTTCCAATCACGGTCAAGGTTATGAGGTAGGGGATCAGAAACGCTCCTCCTCCATTTTTGTTAGCGATAAAGGGAAACCTCCAAATATTTCCCAATCCGATTGACATTGCAATGCACGACATCAGGAATTCGTTACCGTTTCCCCATTGAGACCGTTCAACGGCTTTTAAAGGCTGCGTATTCTAAAAAAGAAAAATAGTTCTTGTGAATGTATTCAGATAAGGTTATTGAAATAGGGTTTTTTTCATTTACAATTTTTCATTTTCATCATCACTAGCCATTGTGAGTCCACTGCTGAACATAAGCCTCCCTTAAATAATTCCAATGCATCCGATCCTAAGCACTTTTGATCCAGTTGTGCTGTATGCGCTTATTGCCGGGCGACCATCTTGTTGGAGCACGTCCTCGAATAAGATAAGCATCGTGTCTAGGTCTCCATTTTAAAATTTCCTTGGTCCATCTATCATCTTTGATTCTAATGACCTGTCCTATCTAGTTCCATTTCAGTGCAATTCTTTTAACTGTGATGTCCATAATATTAGTTTTTCTCCTAACTATATTAGTTTTTTTTCCTAACTTCATCATAATCACTGGCTCTAGATCCTCTGGTAGGTCTTGGCCTGTTATAGAATCAGCTTCTGTTCCTTAATATCCTTCACCTTGGTCTTGGTCTTGGTTTTTCCTAATTATTTGATTTAAAACTCTGTCTTTGAGGGATATATTCAACGGTGATATTTCCATTGCTTTCTGTGCCGCTGGGAGTATACACTGACCAAAGACCTTTTTTCACGCAAATGGAAATATCTGATCCAAAGACTCCTCTGTTTTCTGTAAGCTGCTCCTGTTAGTCCTATTCTCCTGTTTATCTCTGTTGTTTGATTGATTCTTCCTGATGGGAAGGGCTTCTTCTTCTTGTGGTCCATATATTTATAGGTAGGATACTTATTCAATTTCCGTGCCATTAATTGAAATAACCCTTTTTAGGGATTTTACATATACCTTTTAAAAGATAAGGCGTTTATTTTTCTTCTTCTTCGTCTTTTAATAGGACTATATCCTGTTTCTTTTGTTACAGTCTCTGCTGCGATCCGGAGCTCCGGCTCTCGTTAGAGCGTTTTTGAAGTTATACTTCTTTACGCGCGATATGAGGGTGAATTTTTATATGCTAAAACCTACGATCCGGGCGCATGCGCATCATAACTTTGTTATGATTGGATGTTCAAATGACATGTCAAAAATTATCCAATATGGCAACTGTAGCGCAGCTGTGGTTTCATAGAGAAATAAAAAGAATGTTGTTTGTATTTCTCTATGTGTGGTTTGATTATTTATGGTTGTTGCGTTTTGAAATTTGTGGGAAAAGAAACAACAAACAAAAGTTAGTTAATAGTTATACTGCCTTTTTAAATAGTTTTCATATATATTTTTGGACTTTTGGACAAGGAAAACTCATTCTAATTTGGTAAGTAGTTTTAATTATAATCATATTGTAATTATACATTTGGATTGGGTTGGAATAAATTTATTTTCTCAAGAATGGGGATTTTAGAGAGAAATTCGAAATTAGGTCCGATTTTTATTTTTAAATTATGATTTTTTGGCGTAGATTTATTTATCTAGTAGGTATGTAATGCTTTGATTTACATACTTAATTTGATTACCAACAAAAGTTCTACCAATCTTTATCTAATATATTGTTTTCTTACTGCTTTGTCATATTTTAATATTTTCTTCCACAAAAATCAAACTACATAATTTGATTAGGTAAATTCAGAACCACTGTCAAACAGTAAAACGTTCAGTTGCCCTATTTTTCCACGTGACAAATAATGTGTAATTGGATGAATGAGTCTAGGCTTCGATTACGAATCAAAGCGTCCCCAAATTCGCGGGTTCGAATCCCGATGCAAGTTTTTATTTTTTTATTTTTTTTTATGCATTTTATGATTGTAAATATATTTGTTATATAATTTTTTTCAGAAAATGCGTATTTAAAATTTTTGCCAACAATTATTATCGTTCAGAAATCATTTTTTCTTTGTGGCATTTTTCAATGTGTTTGTGTGCGTTTTATTCTTTTATTTTTTAAAATTTTTGGTATTGTCTTAATAAAAATTTTTGGAAAGTAATAAGTATTAAAATTCGTTTAATATTTAAATGAAATATAAATAAAGTGTTTAAAGTACATTATATCAATTTCGTTAAAATCACATAATATGTAATAGAAGTATAACTTCTTACGTGCGTACAAAGTACACACACATTCTTTTTGGGTCTTCTTATGGGTCGCTTGGTGTTGGGCTTCTGTGTCTTCGCTCATTTCGCCATACGTTCAGGGTTCATCCGATCTACGTGGTCTCTCCAAATGCGTCGTCGTGCTCTTGTCCATCTCAATACATCTTGAAGGCCTATCTCTTCTAATGTGTCTTCGTTTCGTATTCTATCTCTGAGTGTGATATCTCTTATCGACCTTAGGGTTTTCATCTCTGTTGTTGTCATTATTTGTTTGGTCTTTGTTGTCTCGGCCCTTGTTTCAGCTGCGTATGTCAGTACGGGTCTAATACATGTCTTATAAATGCGGACTTTGCTGTCAGTGCTCATATACTATATATAGTATTTATTCCGCCAGATTATTATATCCTTTAGGAAATCAGATATTCTCGCGGCTTTCTGTTTTTATTAATTGAAATGTTTTGGCCAGTACAAGGTTGGCCATGTAGGTATTATTTTTTGTGAAAAGTTTGTTTTGGTCTAAGCGACTAGCATTATTTTTTCCCCTAATTTTATTCTAATACTTACTGAAGATTGTTCAGGTTTTAAATCATTTTCTAGATCGGCCGGGCCTCGGTCAAAAGCTGGATTCTCTAACCCAATCTAAAACAAAGAATTTTGTTAGTTAATTAATTTAATGCAATTAACTACGAAAGGTAATTGAAGGAAGAGTATGAGCTATGGAGACTCAAGATAAATATGTGTAAGACCGAATATCTACTTATCTATTTCATCCGAGGTTGCAGATTTGAATTTAAGTTTAGATGAGACTATTAAGAGTTGTAAGACTTTTAAGCATTTAGGGTCAATGACAAGCGGAGATGGTACTTGTAAGAAAAAAATAGAAATGAAAATAGCACATGGAAAACAAGTCACGAGGATATGGAGCAACATTATATTCAAAGAAAAAAAAGGATCTTTTAGAGCATAGTGCTGAATATTAGCCTATATGGAGCGAAAGTATGACCAAGGACAACAATAATACGAAACAAAATACGAATAGTTGAATTGGACTTTATGAGAAGATGTCTAAAAATTACCGCAGGGGATAGAATAAGAACAGAAGAAATATGGAACAGACTGGAAGTACAAAGTAAAATGGTCAATAATTACAAAAAAATTGGAAAACAGGACTAATACCGCCGGGAAGAAGACGGAGAGAAAGACCTATTGAGATGGAAAACTTAGGAAATGCTGTAACAGATAGAGACCTCAGAGAAGGTGATTGGGGGAATAGAGTGCTGTGGAGGACGAAAACGGCGAACTTATAATAATGGAAAAAAGACGAAGAAGAAGAAGAAGTAATAACTAACAATAGGAAATTTTAAGAGGCCAAAAAACAAAGGTGAAGTAACTATCAAAGCCGAAGCACATAAAAAAAGAATGCATGGATTGACTATCTTAGGTATAGATATGACTGCATGTTTCTCTCAGGTAGTCGTTTTCTCGTCCACCGCTCTGCCTGGTGTTCCTCAAGTTCGCGACCCGAAGGAAAGTGTCAGCCGTTTCCCCTTTTCTTTTAGCCCGTTTCCATCGGTTTCTGTGACATCGACTACTCTAGTAGACGGAGAGCTAGAGCCGAAAAATCATCGTCATAAGTAATATAGAGTTTTTCCTGTGAAATGTGCCCATTGTATATTGACAATTATGACCCCTTTCAGGCTGACACCTCAGTGGATACAGGAAGTAGCAATAAGGAATGAAAGGGGAAAGTTAGTGCAGTCATTAAAGGTTTTCACCTCCTATTTTGTTAAACCTCCATCGATTTGCATGAAGATTGGTGACTAGTTAGAGCATACCTCAAGAAACAAAACTGATTTGGTGCTACTTGCACTATTACCCTGGTGGTGAATACCACCCCTTCCCGTGGGTGAAAACTATTTTATTAAAAATAACCCCACAAATCGATAGAGGGACAAATTTTAAGTATTATTAAAATAAATCAATACTATTTGAGTTATTAAAGATCAAATATTTGTCTATTTAAGAGCATATGCGTGAAGTTACGGATGATAAAAAGAACATGTTAATTAATTGTATGTTAGTCAAATATTATTTTTATATTATTTCGATATTTAATTGAATATTTTTTCCATTATAAACTGAATATGTCCAGAAACTGGGGGTGTCCAATAATGGGTACATTTGACATATTCGAATACACTTTTGCTAAAATTATAATATCGAAATACAGTAAAACCTGTGTTACCGGCCACCTGCCAAAATCGGCCACCTGTACTAACGGCCAGTTTAAAAATTCCCCAAACCAATTTTATCTGGACTACAAAAACTGGCAATACCGACCACCTTTCTATATCGGCCATTAGCTTTTTCATTTTTAGTGGCCGTTACTGACAGGTTTTACTGTAATATAAAAATAATATTTTAGTAACATACAATTAATTAATATGTTCTTTTTATCATCCTTAACTTCACGCATGTGCTCTTAAACAGAAAAATCTTTGATCTTTAATAACTCAAAAAGTATTGATTTATTTTAATAACATGATGTAACAAAGTTTACTTATAATTTATCCCTCTATCGATTTGTGGGGTTATTTTTAATAAAATAGTGTTCACTCCCGAGAAGGGGTGGTATCCACCCCCAGGGTAAAAGTGCAAGTTGGCACCAAATCATTTTTATTTCCTGAGGTATGTTCTAACTAGTCACCAATTTTCATGCAAATCGATTGAGGTTTGACAAAATAGGAGGTGAAAACCTTTAAATACTACACTAACTTTCCCCTTTCATCCCTTATTGCTACCTCCTGTATCCACTGAGGTGTCAGCCTGAAAGGGGTCATAATTATCAATATACAATAGACACATTTCACATGCCAAACTCCATATTACTTATGACGATGATTTTTCGGCTCTAGCTCTTAGACTATTATTAGATTGGTACTATCAGACAGTGTGAATCAACAAAATAAATCATAAAATATATTGTGATTCATATAAGTTCAACAAAATAAATCACAAATGCAATCAACATTACCAAAAGATAGACAATGATGAGGAAAACACAGATACAAAATATCTTTGATGATCTCTAACATTAAAAAACGATGCAATATAACAATATTTTACGTTGCTGTTCTATAAATAATTTTATCTATCTTGAATGGGTTACTTCATTTAATTTTATCTATATTTTTACTTCATACCCTTTAATAAGCGATTAATTTGTAGTTCTTTGTATAGGTACATCTCAAGTTGTATGAAGTATTACCTTTTACAGACCGTAAACTATTCCATTGTATATTGTATGTTTCAAGGTGTTCCAGTTTTTCAATCAAAAAATTTAATAACAAAGTCAATGTCTTCATAGAATATGATTTAATCAATATTGATGTTATTTTATTTAGTAACCATACATACTACATATATACAAATTAAGACATAATATTTTTATTTTAATAATTAAACATTCATATAACACGTTCATTGGAATATACAAATAGAATTTTTTATCAGAAAAGCAACAGGGGGAGACCAAATACAGGGTATTTGGTAAAGAATGGGCCATAGCTTAACCTCAGGTTCCTGAGGTTAAAATAGGCCGATTTAAGCTAACTTACCTTAGTACAAAGTTTATAATAAACGAGATACAGGGTGTCAAAGTTAAACTTTCTATTTATTTATTATTGAATATTTCCTGACAGGTATGAGATAACAACATGAAATTTGGTATGTGGGGGTTTTTTGGGTCGAGAAAACTGAAATCCCTACCTAAAATTATGTATTGCCCAGAGGGCGCCACATACGCCTTTCAGCACTCATTTATTACGTTCAATTTTTTTTATCCCTCACTCTGTATAATTTTGACATTAAAATTTTTATTCTCCTATTAGTTTTACTTAAAAAAGGTATACTTCTTTCATCTCCCTAAACTCAACCGTTTTCCAGATAAACGCATTTTAAATCTGCGATACACCATCATTTTTAGCATAATATTGTAGTTAAACCCGAAAAATAACTTAAAACCATAAAATTATCCAAAAATGTATCGCAAATTTCTTCAAATGGAATTTGACATAAATTTAAGAACTGGCACAATTATTATGGTTTTAAGTTATTTTTCGGGTGGAACTACAATGTTATTATGCTTAAAATGATGGTGTATCGCAGATTTAAAATGCGTTTATCTCGAAAACGGTTGGGAGATAAAAAAGAAGTATACCTTTTTTAAGTAAAACTAATAGGAGAATAAAAATTTTAATGTCAAAATTATACAGAGTGAGGGATAAAAAAAATTGAACCTAATAAATGAGTGCTGAAAGGCGTATGTGGCGCCTTCTGGGTAATACATAATTTTTGGTAGGGAATTTAGTTTTCTCGACCCAAAAATCCCCACATACCAAATTTCATGTTGTTATCTCGTACCTGTCAGGAAATATTCAATAATAAATAAAAAAAAAGTTTAACTTTGACACCCTGTATCTCGGTTATTATAAACTTTGTACTAAGGTAAGTTAGCTTAAATCGGCCTATTTTAACCTCAGGAACCTGAGGTTAAGCTATGGCCCATTCTTTACCAAACACCCTGTATACATGAAAGCTCTAATAAATCTTGTTCAACAAATTCTTTGTCTCCTCCGATATGAGCGATACTCAGACGACAACAGTTGCAAGGTTTAATCCATAAATATGTTTATCTTGTCTAACTTTTCTTAAGAAAAGTTCATCATTTTTTAGTTTCATCAAACTATTCATCATCATTATCAACCTGTATGCTTTCACTGGATGTAGGTCTCCCTCACCTCTTTCCATAAGTATATATTGTATGTCTCTTTCTTGTGCGGCTTGCATCCAGTCACTGCTAACACGCTGTAGGTTATCAGTCCATCTTTTATTCCATAGTGCTTCTTGTCTTGTCTTCTTCTTCTTTCTCGTAATCCTTAGTGCCCTTCAGGGCGTCGGATGTCGGGTTCCGGCTCTTATCCATTTCTTCCATGCGCTTCTATTGGTGGCCAGGTTCTTCATATCTCTCATACTCATGTGTCGCCTTTCCTCTATATCCTGGATCTGGTCCATCTATGTCTTCCTCGGTCGTCCCTTTTTTCTTTTGTTGCCCATTTTGGCTTCATGTACCTTCTTTGTTAGTCTCTTTTGCTCCATTCGTTGTATGTGGCCAAACCAGCTCAATTGTCAACAAAAACTTTTCGTTTATAAATTCGCAAAAGTCTGTGTGTTATTGCGTTGCCGCTCCTGCAATACTCCAATCAGATTTATCGATGGATTCTTATGTAGTTTATTTCTTCTGAATCCAAATCTGAAAACGGCATTTCGATATCTCTAACCGTCTTTGAGATAATCGACTTAAAAGTCTAAAATGTGACGTCACAATCCATTTATTTTCTGCCGACACACTACACCTCAGCTAAAATCGTTGCTAGTAAGTAGGCTAGTTTTTTAATCTCGATTTGTTAAGCAAAGCATAGGTTATTTACATTTGAGTTTGACACTTCGTGAATGTCAAACTAAATTTTAAATTAAGTATTAATAAAATATCAATGACATTTGATAGTGAATTTAATTATTATATAAAATAAATAAGATGTTCAAAAATACAATTTGAGTATATTTTAAAAGCAATCATTTATTAACAGCTTTAAAAAGGTTTAACGAGTATACGGCCTCCTTTTAATGATAAATGGACTGTTCCATTCGTTATGAAATGAAAATTGTTATTATAGTCGGTTCGCTAAACTCGACACAACTGGCTAGTGATTTTAATAGGTATTTTTTTTTTGTTTTTTGCCAATTTTTGCAGGATTTCTAATTGTTTAGTACTTATTAACTATTTAGCAATTATTTAAAATTATTGACTAAAATCACTAGCCAGTTGTGTCTGAGTTTAGCGAACCGACTATATGAAATAATATTGTTTGTAATAAAAAATTATGGTCTGATATGTGCAATTACATCCTTCTAATGGAAAAAAAATATTTGAAGATTTTTCTCAAATTATGGATACCAACAACATTTTCATTTATAACTCATTTATTTTTAATTTGACGAAGAAAAGTTATTCTTTATAAAAAGCTCTTCATGCTCTAAGATTTATGATGCAATCATCAATTATGTTTTAATGTGCAATTATATCATTCTAATTATTAATTTTAAACAACTTTTCATAATAGCAATTTTCCATATTAGGAATTAAGATACGTAAATAAACAAAGTTTTCGTTATGATAATTCTCGCATTTTCAGCTTGTTTGTTTTCGATCTACCTCATTATCGGGTCTTGTTCCAGCTCTCTCCTTATATCTTCATTTCTAAATCTGTCAAGCTTCGTAACTACAGCTATTCTTCTCATGTATTTCATCTCGGTCGCGTTTATCATTGATTCATGTTATAATTTATATTATTGAAATGTTATAATTTTTGTCACCTTTTGTCAGTTGCTGAAATGCCACATTTTATCCCATGGGATAAAATCTATTTCTATCCCGCTAGCGGACGTCAACAATTATTGGTGGCAATTAATACACTTTTCACCATAGAATAATGAGCCCACGCTGCCTGTTGAGGGTTTCATTTATTGCGCCACTTCCGAAAATTACGCCATGAAAACATTTTTTGAGAACGAATTACATTTATTCTTGGATTGACCATGAATTTTGCACATGCTCGCTCATATAACTTCTTTGATCTTGCGGGCAATATTTTCAACGAAGCCCTTTTTGCAGCCTTGCAATTTCATAATTCTGCGCGCATGCGCACACAGACAGCATGGCGTTTAGTTGCTAAATCTTTCAAGTTATGTACAGTCCGTCTAATTTACTTACCGTTGCACGTCATTATCTACGCCAGAGATCTAAGTTGACATAGTTGCCAAAGTATAAAAAAATCCTGAATCCATTTTAAATCAAATAGATCACATAATTATTGTAAACGTGGATTATACAACAAAACAAATTAATATTCAATGTAAATAAATAAAAACTTAAGAAATAGAGAACAATAATTAAGTTATAATCATTTAAGATTTGTAGTGCAAGGGTTTTTACACTGCATTGTTTAATTATTAAAAAACGGCTCCGAACTCTTGGGAGAAGCCGATAGGTTTCTTTTATGTGTCTACAATAACAACTAAAAAAGTTGTCAGATACCTCGATTATTCCAAATATGTAGTGATAAAATTAGGTGAAATTTATATTTTTATAGTAGAGGATCTTTTTATAGTAAAGTAAATAATAAAAACAGTAAATATAATAGAACAGATACTTATAGTAAAGAATATAAAAAAATATGAAGTGTCATCACCGCAACTGTCAAATAAATGTTACCAATTTATTCTAAAATGTCACCTTCATTCGATTACAGTTACAGTGTGTTCCGAACAAATGTGCTTCATAAAAACGCTTTATAATCCATTTATACAAATTAAATGAAACATATTATTGTGTACTTCTTTAGGTTAACATTAATAGAAATCTTCAAATATTATTTCTACCCGTATATAATAAAATATGTCTAGTGGCTGTAATTCCAGTGTACTCGGCAAAATGATTCTAAAAAGAACACACCTACCGCCAAATATTTCGTGTTGGTATCATGCGACGACACAGGCTATGAAGCGGATGACGTGCAACGGTTAGTAAATTAGACGAAATATATAAATATATCAGTGCAAGAAAAGGCGTGAAAAGAATATATTAGTGTTTTTAGTAAATATATTTATTATAATTTTTGTGTCTTTGGATTTGTCTTCCTCAGGAGTAAGATGAGTATTATTAAAACATTTTATTGTATGTGTATTATACTTCACCTTGTCTGTTTGTTACCGTGAATTGTCATTAGGTACGTCCGAACCGATACAGACACAGTCCTCGTAGCGTATTTGGTATAGCATTCGGCCAGAGATCGAGAGGTCTTGAGTTCGAATCCGGAGCAATCCTATACTTTTTTTATTTTTTTTTTGAAAGCGGTAAGCACAAAATTACTTTGGTGTTTAAAAAAAAATAAAACAAACTGTTTAAAGTATATTTATTTTTAAGAAATCATATAATAGAAGTATAACTTCTTACGTGCGTACAAAGTACACACACATTCTTTTTGAAGTTATACTTCTTTAGGCGCGATTGAGATTGAGGGTGAATTTAATATTGATCTGCGCGCATGCGCACACCGACAGTTTGGTATTAGTCTTTATACGGGCTCTGATTGGGTGTTGAAATGATGTGTCAATAATTGTTCAATATGGAGGTTATCGGTAAACAAAAATGTTGTATAATATATTAGTTTTTATTGTTGTGAGGACAGAAATAAAATCAAATTTATAATTATAGTGACTTTTTAAATAGTTTTGAAAAGCCACAGGTACGTAATTCTAAATGTTTCAGTTGTATTCCAATAAAAAAAATTATCTTCATACCTATTTGGAAAATGTAAAAAAAAATAATGAACTTACCTAGTACTTGCTATGCTATACCCCTAGTAGGCAATGCTTTAATTTACATAATCTGATTACGAACAAACTTTCTACAAATTTTCATCTAATGTATCGTTTTCTTATCTACTCTATATATTGTTGTATTTTAATTCGACAAAAATCAAACTAATAAAAATTCATATAAACAAAATGTCAAAAAGTTGTTCAGTTTATGTATATTCCCACATGACGTATACGCGAAGGTGGTGCAGTTTGAAATCGCTTCGACTCTCGTACGGCGGGATACACGGGAAGTAGGTTCAAGCCCAATGCAAGTTATATCATTTTTTTTTATTTTTTTTTATAGATTATATGATTGTAAGTATATTATTATATAATTTTTTTCAGAAAATACGTATTTAATTAAAATTTTTGGCAACAATTATTGTTCAGAAATTATTTGTGGCATTTTTCAATGTGTTTGTGTGTGTTTTATTCTATTGTTTTTTTAATTTTTGGTATTGTTTTAAGAAAATTTTTTGGAAAGTAGTAGAGAAACTGTTTAAAGTATATTGATTTCGTTGAAATCATATAATAGAAGTATAACTTCTTACGTGCGTACAAAGTACACACATTCTTTTATTTTTTGTTATTTTAGTAGTTACCTAGGCAAGATCCCCTACATTACTGATTATTTCTTGATATTCTATTTATTTTTATTTTTTTTCCGGCAAAATTGTTGAAACTTCTGGCGTTTTTGACGAGTAATAGAAAAAATATTGTTTTATACGTAAAGCTAGGAACCACTTGGTAGGATCAAAACAAAAGTCGAGGATATTACAACAAACATTACCAAACTCAAATGGAGTTTGCACCATTGAGCAGGTCACACCGCTAGACAAAAATACCAACGTTGGAATGCCAAAATACAGTATTGGAGACCTTACATAGGGGTACAACCAAGTAAAGACCATACATAAGATGGGTAGATGACATAAAAACAATAGCCGGAGCAAAGTGGAAGTATGCTGCTCAGGATAGAAATCTAGGGAAGGAGTTGGGAGAGCCCTATCTACATAAATGGACGATAGAAGGCTAGGAAGAAGAAGATCAAGAATAACTTATCTCCTTCTTGTAGAAATATAATATACTGTATACACAATGTAATATACTGTATGACACTTCAAAAAATACATAAAACGTAAAATTAGAAATTTGGGGTCTCTTAGACCCCACGTACTAAGGCCGCGACAAAAATCGACCGCATTACTGCAGAGTTAAAATTCCTACAACATTTCGGGCAGGACAATTTCAAATTGATTTAAAATTATTTTTAATTTGTGCCATTTGGTTGGGACAATATTTTCGTTAGAAAACAAATGATCAAAATCCGAATAGAATTTAACATAAAAAAACAGATTGCATTTGAAATAGCCTTTGACTGAGTCGACAGACACAAAAAATTGAAATTATGGAAAAATAGACCTCGTAGATAATTAGATAAATCAGATTTCATTCTCATACAAAATTTAACACCGTTTCTATTGTGGACAGAGCACAATTTTGTTTATAAATTAGCTTAATATGTAGCATATCAAAAATTGCTCACGTTTTTTAACACAAAACACAACATTTTACCTCAAAAATATATCATAATAATATTGTACTTACAGGTTTATCTTCAGTCATCTTAAAAGTATCCTTATGCATGTATCCAATAAACAAACACTTTCATTTTCAATCTTCAATGTCTCAACTATTGCATGCCTATGATATAACAACTGTTACTAACGTTTTTAAGGTTGTATATATCAGGTGGGGAATTAATTATAATTAAAAAAATTAATTACGTTTATATAGTTATTCAGCAAAATACTTAGTTTGGTGTTTTAAAAAAAATTATTTTAATATACATAAGTAATGTAAGAATAATATGATACAGTAAATATTTTTGGTTGTCATCTTGAGATGTACCGGGTGTCCCAATAAGAATGGCTCTCGGCCATATCTCAGGAACGGTTTATAGTAGAGCTTTGAAATAAAAAATTTTATAACAAAAGTTGCCTCAGGAAAAGCCTGGAAATTATTTTCATAATTGTGGGTCCACCGTTAGAGGGCGTAATTGAATATCAAAAATAAAAAAATCTACATTTTACAAAATTTTCCTAATGAAGGGGCACTGGAAATCCGATTATTGTATTCTTCATCAAATTCTGCGCATATTTGATTTAACAAGTTTAACTCTACCTTTGCAAATAAGAGGTGGGGTGAGTGGGAACCTTGTTATGAAAAAATGGCTGTAAGTCCGGTTCTGCTAAATCAAATTTTGAAAACTGGGTCTTGTTGAAGACAGATCTTTTTCTTCAATGTAAGCGTGATAATTTTGAACCATCCTAATAAGTAATAAGCCAGCTGGGAGGCGTTATTTAATTTTATTCAGAAATCTAGTTTTCTTTGGAAAATATTAAATACAAGTATGCATTTTTAATCATACTTTATAAAATTAGATTAAATTAGCAATAGAATAGCGAAAACCGCATGTCGATACCTTTTGTCTATCTCAAGATATCTCGAGATACGTATAAATTTTATACATAACTGTTACTATCACCGGTAAACTAAGTTAATGAAAAGTAGTGTGCTGTGGAAAAAAACAAAATAACATTTTCCAGATGTCAACGTATAAAAATATAATTAATTAAAACAACAATATAAAGAGAAACAATACTATTAAAATTAAATATAACACAGAACAAAAAGAACTACTTAGTGACGACCTAAATATTCAAATTGTTGCCCATCATACACTACTCTAGAATACATTATCCAGAGAATTCTAAACGCCATTCAAAGCATATCGAGAGCAGAAATTGAGACTGCTGTTCAATCTACTCTTAAAAGAGTAAATGTTTGCAACGAAAATGATGGGCAAAAATTTGAACGTTTATGTCATCACTAAATAGTTGTTTTTATTTCTTTGTAATAGGGCTTTTCAACGCTTCTCATTTGTTTCGAGCCTCTGTCATATGCCGTATAATCCGTGTATAATATTAATATACGAGATATGAACGAGGCTCGAAACAAATGAGAAGCGTTGAAAAGACCTAATATACGTTGACAGCTGGAAAATGTTTCTTTGTTGTTTCCATAGCACACTACTTTTAATGAATTATTTCGTTTACCGGTGACAGTAACAGTTATGTTTTTAAATTTACACGTTTTGTAAGATATCTCGAGATAGAAAAAAGGTATTAACATGCGGTTTTCGCTATTCTGTTCCTAATTTTATCTAATTTTGTAATATGGTATTAAAAATGCATGTTTGTATTTAATATTTTCCAAGGAACACTAGATTTCTGAAAAAAATTAAATAACGCCTTCTAGCTGGCATATTACTCAGTAAGTTGGTTCGAAATCATAACTATTACATTGACGAAAAAGATCTGTCTTCAACAAGACCAAGTTTGCAAAATTTGATTAAGCAGAACCGGACTCACAGCCAGTTTTTCATAACAAGGTTCCCACTCACCCCCACCTCTTATTTACAAAGGTAGACCTAAACTTGTCAAATCAAATATGCGTAGAATTTTATGAAGAATACGATGATCGGATTTTCAGTGCCCCTTCATTAGGAAAATTTTGTAAAATTTAGATTTTTTAATTTTTGATATTCAATTACACCCTCTAGCGGTGGTCCCACAATTATGAAAATAATTTCCAAGCTTTTCCTGAGGCAACTTTTGTTATAAAATTTTTTATTTCAAAGCTCTACTATAAACGGTTCCTGAGATATGGCCGAGAGCCATTCTTATTGGGACACCCGGTACATAAAATCGACGGATACCACACTTTTTACGTCATGGGTGGAGTTTCTTGTATTGCACCAAAACATGCAATAGCTCCTAACCAATCCATTTCTCGGCTAAAAACTAAACCCGCACCTGAGGTTTATGGAAGTCAGAGACCCTAACAACACACAACATTCCAGGAATGTACTACCAAAGTTCTATCAATATTTGAATGTCCTGGACATTTAGGGAACATTCGGTGAACATCTGTTTAAATTATTCCTGGAATGTTACCATAAGACATTCTGTGAACATACTACCAATGTTCCTATATTTTAAGTTGCGAAATAATACATACGTGTAAGAGATACAACATTACTTATAACATACCAGACAAACTAAGTGACATTTTAGGCCTACAGTGCAATAATATGTCAAATTTAAAGAGTTTCCCAAGATTATAAACATACAAATGTAATAAAAATTATTGTTCGCGAATATTCAATTTGGAATGCGATTTTGTTAATAAAAAAAATACTTATAACTTATGCAAAACCCAAGAGAGGCATTTATATTTATTTCTTTTGCGTTCATTTTCAAATTCGCCGTGCATATATTTTTGTGCATGGCGCTTGAGAGGGCATCACGTGACTAAAAACGACCAACCAACGACCTCGCTTCGGCCATCTTGGCATCTTCATCTTGGCGACCTTGCCTTGCCGTGGATTGTTTTTAGTTGTTTGTATTATTTGTGCTTTTTAAGAATATTTTTTTAATTCGGATACTTTTATAATAGCTTTAATAGTATTATTAACATAGTGCATAAAATGGTGTCCTGTTTTTAACGCAGTTGGAGTAGCAGAAACAAATGTAGATAAAAAAATCTGCAGGAATAACGTTTCAATTATGACAGAAGCTCAAAACAAATGACTGTGAATGAAAAGCCCGATTAAAAGGTTAGTATGCAAATATGTAAACGAAAGCATGCCCTGTATTTCAGAAAATAAATTAATACTATTAATACCCTAATAATACTATTCATAAAAAATCTTTTAAGTAACGTAGATATAACAAAGTGAATAAAAGGCATAAATCAGAAGAATTATTATTTTATTTTATAAGTTAATAATTGGTCATATCCATTTATTATTTTAATAATAATTGTGAATAAGCCACAAACTTCGCTTATTCCTAACTAAAATAGTAAATAGAGATAGGTAATAACAAAAGGATTTGTAAAACTAAAATAATTCTTTTTGCGTTTTTGCTAGTGTATGCCTTTATAAATAGGATGGTAGACCACACACTATAATATGCAGTACCAACTAATGAATACACAGAATATTATAGTCGATTTGCTAAACTCAGTCTCAGTACTAATTACTGTAATTTTGGCAAAATTGGCCAAAAACAAAAAAAATTACCTACTAAAATCACTAGCCAGTTGTGTCTGAGTTTGGGGAACCGACTATACTAATAAACAATTTCTAAGCTGTTTTATAATAATTTTGTGAGTTCATTAATCATATTTTTTATTTAAAACTAAAATTTGTTAATAATGCTTAGTAATGCATATATTTTGTATTTTTAGCTTTCCAGAAGATCCTGCGAAGAAGACATGAAGTATAGATCAGATTTGTTAATAGAGGAGTATGTTCAAAACACTTTTTAGAAAAAGATATTGACAGAACTTCACTTTCATCTGTTCGTTTGAGAGACTGTGCTGTTCCAATAGCTTATGTCACACAGGTATATGCATAACCTAATTAATAATACAGTCTGTACAATATAGATACTGTTGTAATTCATTATCTACATCGGAGATCTAAGTTGACATTGTTGCCAAACTACAAAAAATTTTTGAATTCATTTTAAGTCAAATATATCACATAATTATTGCGAAGTAGATTATACAACAAAACAGATTAATATTCAATGTAAATAAATAAAAACATCAGAAATCGAAAACAAGAATTAAGGTATAATCTTATGTTACAGTTATTAAGGTACCAAGGGTATTATAGGGATATACGTTGACCGAAAGCGTTATTATTATAATACCTGTGGTGCCTTCAATGTTTAATGCCTGACTAAATTATTCTTTATATGCGAAAAATTTGAATGAATTTTGAATTGATTAGTTTTTAAATAAGTACATTTACCAGTAACAGTAGTAACGTAATTGTGGTAACCATAGTTTTACTTAGGTTGATATTTGTCAACTTGACAGTATCTAAGTCATTATTTAAATTTAATGCCCAGGGGCGTTATATCGTACTTAACAGACTTCGAAATGTCATTATTTGTCAAATAATGTACCAGTAGGACATTAAAGTAAATAATAAAAACAATAAATATAATGAATACTAAATACTTATTTGTTTGTGAAAAATCTATTTCTTTGTGGCTTTTTTGTAATTAATTATTCTAATGGGGAAATAAGCCACAATTTACTTGAAAAAATAATTTTATTAAGGTTTCTACTTCCACATCGGATGTCGTTGTCAAAATACAAAATGTTCATTATTATTATTTTATTTATTAAATATTATTTATTATTTATTTAAATATTATTTAATATTTATTTTTTTATTATTATTATTTATGCATATTATTACCTGTAAATAATATTTCTTCTGATTGTTAATTGTAAAGGATAGAAAAATTACCTTTTATTTTATTTTCTTTTAGAATCAGCTGAGAGAAGTGGTCTACAAAAAACCAGAAAGGAAACGGAATATGTGGCTACGAAAAGCAAAAGAAAGGTGTACAAAGCAAATGTGACAAATTTTTTTATAATATTTAGGAATGTCAGCAAATTACATTAAAAAATGTATGTAAAGATTTTTTGCAATAAAAATGTTTATATTTATCAAGGATGTATTATTTGGTATGGCCATATATCGTCAGTGATGTGACAGTACCTCCTATCTGTTTTTTTCAAGAGATTTGTAAGATAGACTAAAAACTTGTTTCGGCCACCTCCTGTTTTCATATATTTTTTGACTTGTTTTGCAGTAAATTCAACTATCTATTTACTACAAAAAAAGTCAGAATACGTACGAAACCAGAAAGTGACCTTAAAAAATGTTTTTCGTCTCCTGCAAACCTCATGAAAAAACATATAGGAGGTATTGTCACATTACTGACGATATATTTCAGTGAATGTCTAAAAAATATACTGTGAATGTTCAAAGAACGTTCGTAGACATTCATGGAATGTTCTAACAAGACATTCAGTCTAAAAATATACTGTGAATGTCCAAAGAACATTCATGGAATGTTCCAACAAGACATTCAGTCTAAAAAATAGACTGTGAATGTCCAAAGAACATTCGTAGACATTCATGGAATGTTCCAACAGAACATTCTAAGAATATTTAAAATGCTGACACAGCACTTTCCTGGTACTTTCCAGGGACATTCGTGTGCATTTGGGGACATTCCAGGAATGTTTTCAATGTCCTGTGTGTACATTCTAGGAACATTCATGGAATGTTTTGTGTTATTAGGGGAGCTGTTCAACTAATACATTTTGAAAGGACAAAATCTCAAGATTTATCAGAAATCAAGATCCGAAAGGAATGTTCACACTAACTACAACTGTGACTTTATCTGTGCCTGATCATGTGCCTGTGGTTCGAAATCATAACTTTTACATTGACGAAAAAGATCTGTCTTCAACAAGACCAAGTTTGCAAAATTTGATTAAGCAGAACCGGACTCACAGCCAGTTTTTCATAACAAGGTTCCCACTCACCCCCACCTCTTTTTTACAAAGGTAGACATATACTGGCAAGATAACAACAAAAATAGCCAGATACATAAAAAAGAAAGGAATAACACCAGCTTTCAGAACTAATAACAACTTAAGCAAATATATTAAGAACAATAAGAGCCGAAAAAGAAAACAACTACATAGTGGTGTTTACAAACTAACTTGTGGTGACTGTCCGAAAACTTACATCGGTCAAACTGGCAGAACTTTTGACAAACGGATAGCAAAACACAAAAGGGCTTTCAACAATAGAAAAACAGACACTTCTACATACGCACTTCACCTTCTAGATCATAATCATTCTTTTAATGAACAGTTTCAAATTCTGCATATTCAAAATAAAGGCCTTAAGCTATCTTTATTAGAATCTATGGAAATTAATAAATTAAAAAATACAGATATAATTCTGAATGACCAACTCGAGACAAACAGCTCCCCACTCCTCAACCTCTTCAGTTAAAGACTATAAATTGGCAAATCATTGTAAACTAAATCACTTGAGAAAGGCACTCTGCCGAAACAGCTGTAGTCACATAGTTGTAATAAATTTTGTGGAAGTATAGAAAACAAACGTTTTCAGCGTTTTATTGTTAGATACAATGCAAAAAGTTGTAAGTCTCTAGGTGCTGTATTTAAGAATCGATTTATTCCGGTATTTTTTGTTTTAAATGCCCTGATCTATTAGGAATTTTCTTAGGAATCCTTGGGTCTTTTTAAATCATGGTTTAATGTCATACAACTTCACAGCTCTAAGTCTTCTTGTAAGTCAAAAGAATCGATTGAGCTGGTTGTACAATTACGTATTATAAGCGTATTCTTTGGTTATATGTATATTCAACTGAATTTCTTAACGTCCGATTTCATAATAAAGTTAAAGTGGACTTTAAATTTAAAGTTTACTTTGACTACCTATACTCATTGCATTGTAAAGGTACCAACTTAAATTTAAAGTCCACTTTAACTTTATTATAGGTTTGTTCCTACAAAGAATCACAAACTAGTTCACGACAGTTTCTGACTGCTGCACAATACGCATGTGCGAATTCAACCAGTCGCGAACTAGTTTGTGATTTTTGTTGGAACAAGGAACAATATTCTACCGAGCTGGCAAGTTGCCTAAGAGTAGTGCCTAAAGAAAAGAAAAGAAAGAAGAAGAAAGCATTTTGGAAAACCAGGGAAACGAAAACTTTTACCTTACTACTTTACACCACAACACGAGCAACGAGCACACCTTTAACAAATACTATGGACAGTCCATAGTATTTGCTGTCATTCATTGTTTCATAAATTATAACAAAAGTATAAAACACTAAAATACAATATGTACTTAAATCAACAAAATAACCAAAACAAAGGTAAAGGTATCCTATTTGATATAAGTATAAATAGTTATTTAGTGTGAGCATGTGAGTGAATCAAAATTAGACTAATAGGGCTTTTCATTCACAGTCATTTGTTTCGAGCTGATACGTCGTACGTTATTGGTATATACCAATGATACAAACCAAAGACGTATGACGTAGATATATTAATATTATGTGACACATGACAGAAGCTCGAAACAAATGACAATCGATGAAAAGCCCTATTGCGCATGTCCGTGATTACCAGTTTGCAAAAAGTTCGGAAACTTTTCAAACTGTCAGAAACTAATCTCAAACTGATTAAACATTTCATGGAACAGTGTACTTTGTTGACTAGTAATCAGCGAAAATCTTGTTGGAACGGCGAAATTATTATTGCGCATGCGTTTGACAGTCGGTGACAATTGGAAACTTCTGTAGGAACAAACTTTATGAAATCGGACGTTAGTGTCTTTGATTAGGTATCTTTTTTGGCATGTTTAGTTGTATTTATTATATGGAGTAAATACTTTGTCTCAAATAAAATAATCAGTTAGTTATTCTATAACATAATATCTAATTCTATATCTATATTATAACAATCTTCAATTTGATTGAATATGAACAATAATATTCCCTGAAATTAAATTTTGTTCCTTTTTGCCACGGCTCTTAGGCCGAGTAGACACGTCCGTAAGTTAGTTCTACGTTCTGACACGAATTTTATGCGCGACCATCGCTTGAAGGAAGGATTATTTTTTTATTGTTAATTTTTATAAAATATGTTGATATTACCTCTTTAATTTTTAAGAGTTTAATGTTCATGTTTATATCTAATAATTGTTTATAGTGAGGATAAATAATTTAAATGTGACGATCCCCTTTCTATAATGTTTTGAAAATAAGTTTATTTTGTCCGAAGATAGGCATAACTCAATACAGACAAATGTAGTGTAGGTTGCATACCTTTAATTGTTTTCTTGTAAATATGAATGTACAGTCGGAAATATGAAAGATTACCCATGAACGATCACATCAGTAACTTATTTTGTATTTGCTGTCTTTTTGTATAACAAACGTTTGATTTAATAATACTCAAGGTAAGGGGGTAGGCGCAAAATCTTAGACCAATGCTATTTAAATGCATTCATTTTTCTAGCCCTATTTCTTTCGTATTTTCTTCAAGCTCCACATATGTTCTGTGGTGTCTCTTGCGGTATTTCCCATCAAGTTTGTACCATCGGCGTACATTACGATCTGCTTAGACTTATTAAACAATATTTTTTTGGGTTTACGGACATTTTTCTTCATCAAATCAAATCAATATCAAACAGAGTCGGATACAGCTATCTCCTTATTTAGCCCTTTAGCTCCCTTCTTGGTGATTGGGCATATATAGGTACCTTACCTTACCTATTTATATAGGTATTTATTTATGAATACACGCTTTTTACAAATTTTAAGTTTTTATTTTTATTACTACCTATTTATGTTTACATTTTTATGTTAAATTATTGAATATTAAAACAGTGGATATATGGCCTTTGGGACTGGTTCGTCCAACCAAGAGTAAGTGTTTTCTAACTCTTGTTTGGTTGCTTCGGAATGCTTGCATCTTCTTCGGCTTTCGGCTTTTTCTTTTTGTCTATAAAACTCAATTCCTTGGTTGCGGTATCGGTATCCCGAACCCATTCTGCTGTCATCCTTCGTCTATAGTCAGCTACAGATTTATCAGCATACCCTCTAAAACATGACATGAAAAGATCATTAAGATATTGATTTCTACTTCTTGCTAATTTTTGTTGGCTGTTTTCAAATTAACTTTGCAGCTCCACAATACAGGAGAATCCTTACACTAATACACAACACACAATATATTATTTTTAAAATTTGTATCTATACCCTGTTCCACGAACATACGCCTGTTTTGGATTATCGCGACAACGAATATTTTACTGTGCAAATTATAAAGAACGAAAGTAAATTGCGAAATACATTGTTGTTTATTGGAACAATTATTAGAGCCATTTACTTTCGCACTTCTTATGTTGCACACTAAAATATTCGTTGTCGCGATAATCCAAGACAGGCGTATATTCGTGGAATAGCCCATACCTACTTGTATGAGCTATTTTAAGTATTTATGTAAGGGGTAAACCCCATACTGTAATGGAGGTTTCCCCCACGGTTCTTAGACATTACTACGGTTGCCCAGATTGACTAACCAATGAACATTAAGGGTGTGATTACGTAACGAGTATAATTTGAATCGTAATATGATTTTTTCGAATCCTGTGAAAACTATGTATTTTAAAAAGTATTTTAGAAAAATTTAAACGCAGAATGAAAGATTACGTTATTGCCGAGGGCCGAAAGTCCCGTAGCGTAAATAAAAAGTTTCTTTTGAATGAAATATTTGCAATTAAAAATCACACTTCTCTTTTATTTTCAGGCCTGTAACTTATTAAAATAAACTTTATAGAAGTTTTCAGGGACTTTCGGCCCTCGGTAATAATGTAGTCTTTCATTCTGCCTTTAAATTTTTCAAAAATATTTATGTTTTCTCAGGATTCGAAAAAAATGAATACATTTAAAACACATTGAGAATTTTGACGTGCGTCAAAATTTTGCATTTTGCTCCTTCCCCTTAATCGGTATTTATATGTCTTTGATGATGTATGGAAAATAGTCAAGATAGTTAAGAAATAAAGATGTTTAGTGGATTATAATACCTAATTATGGAAAACTGTTGATATTTATCCATAAAATATTTACGGATATCTAGAATTTCAATCTCTATTCTACACTGAAAATTTGTCGATTAATTTCCATTAATACTGGATTAACTATTGAATACATACTATCCTTAGAGGTCAGCTAGGATTATGTGAATTAGAATTACTTGTATAATTTATTGTAAGAATTTAAATATGTAATAGGTACCTAATAAATTTGGCCACACTACAGCCTGTACCTGGCATTCTAAAATATCATCAACATTATTATTACGTTAATACATAATGAAATTTTAACGTTTTAACCTACCTTATAAATATATATTCTTATTTAAACTCCTACAATAAGTACGACGTACAACTTTCAGGAATAATTCAAAATAAGTTTTTACGGGAAACAACACCAAAATTACAAATACAAAAAATATAAAGTAAACTAGGATATTACTGGGTGATGAATTGGAAAACGGGCCATAGGAAACTCAATGTAAAATTCTAAATTGTTGAATTCCTGCTTCCCTAATTATTTTACATCAAAAGACATTAGAAACTATTTGTGGAGGATTGAAATCTGTATTGAAAACAACTATTAAAATTGTTCTACGAATTAAACATATTCCAAAATTTTGTAAAAATGCGTAAAAATACGTTTTTTAGCCCAAAATTAGGCTATATGGGAAATAAGCCACAATTAAAATGAAAAAAATAATTTTATTATTGTGGAGCAGGTTGAAGATTTGGAGCGGTCACAACACGAGGGCGGCACATGTGTTTTGTCCGACAGAACGGACTTGGGCTCTCCGAGCAGAGATTGAGCTCTCATGCAGGGGTCAGACTGCTATTTATCACCAAATCGGCGTTTTAATGAGTGGAACATGTAGAATATGTCAAATGACAGGAATTATGACAGGTGATAAATGGCAGTCTGATTTTTGCATGAGAGTTTGGTCTCTGTTCGGAGAGTTTGGGTCTGTTGTGTCGGACAACATGAATGTGCCGTTTTCGTGGTCTGACCGTTCCGAATTTTTGACCTGTTCCACAATTGTGACTGCCCCTGTTCCGGTGTTCCCATATATCGGGGTTTGTCCTATATATATCTAAATATATATATCTAAACAAAATTTAAAACCCACAGTATGGTGGAGATATGTAGATGATGTGTTTTCAATATGGCCTCATAGATCAGAATTGTTGGATACGTTCCTGAATATTATAAACGATCAAGAAGAGACAATAAAATTTACAATGGAAAAGGAATACAATAACAGCCTACCTTTCCTCGATGTTTTGATCTCAAAGAAGGATATTGGATATGAGACTCAAGTGTATAGAAAACCAACACACACCAACAGATATCTCAATTACAAGTCAAATCACAACATCAACGTTAAAAAGGAAATCATTAAATCCTTATATGATAGAGCCAAAATTACTTGTTCTAACGAAAATTCCTTTTTAGCAGAAAAACAATTGTTAACATCTGTTTTATTAAAAAATGATTATCCTTTATCGTTTATAAATAAGGAATTGTCAAGATTGGATCGAATGGAACAGAACAACTTAGAACGGGATCCTACAACATTCACCAGAAATAATACGAGGAAAATATCAATACCATATATAAAAGGACTATCCGAGAAACTTAAAACAATAGGAAATAAATTCAACATTTCAACAACATTCAAAACAACAAACACATTGAGATCTATTCTATCTAAAACTAAACCTAACAATGATCAAGAAAGAACAAAGAATTGCATTTATAAAATACCTTGTGAATGCGAACAATTTTATTTAGGTGAGACATCAAGACCATTAGACGTTAGAATAAGTGAACATCAATCTTATATTAAAAATAGAGAATTTGAGAGATCTCAAATATGTCAACACGCATGGGATAATGAACATAGAGTTCAGTGGAGAGATTCAAGTATAGTCCTGAAAGAATCAGATAGTAAAAAGAGAAAAATCAAAGAAGCGGCTCTAATTATGCTAAATGAAACCAATTGTGTCGCAAATTCCTCGGTAGAATGCAGTAGGATGTGGTTACCCATACTGAAAGAGGAAGTCAATAGAAAGAAAATACCAAGATTAGTAAGTCAATAATATCGAGCTAGTACATATTTTATATTTTAGTATTACTTATATATCTAGTATTATTAATATTATTTATAATTTAAACATGTTACAAGTCAGAATTTGGTATTATTTTTTGAGAGTAAATTAATGTAAGACCAAATACTTACGATGTCGGGATAGTATCACAGGGTTTTTCCTGGTTTTCCCTTGTGATTTACTATGAAGTCTCTAACGCGAGAATTTTACTATCGTTGCATTTGGTTGTCTTTTTAAAGACATATCACATGCTATAATTTTTTATGACGGATATTCTTGAGTTGGGGTTAATTTCATGTAATCGAATGAACTATCTTTCAGTAAGTCGTCCCAGGAACGCAACTCATAAATATTGGCAATATCATTTTAAAGTCTTCTACTTTAAAATGTATAATATATGTCTGAATTGCCAATATAAATGAGTGAGATTAAATAAATTATTAGAAGAATTTTTTTGCTTAGCAACAACACTTTAGTTTATTTTAGTAATATTTTGTATTTTGACAACGGCACCCGATTTGGGCGTCGAAACGTTAATAAAATTATTTTTTTCATTTTAATTGTGGCTTATTTCCCATATAAATAATTAATCATAAAAATGCCACAAGGAAATAGCTTCAGAACAACATTAAGAAACCGGTATGGGCCTATCGTGTGTCAAAATTTTAGGAAATTGGAAACCTTCTACGAGAAACTGGCACATTGTCAAAATTCAATAAAATTTTTAAGAAGATGTAGAAATAACAACATAATACCAAAGGGCTTGAGGTTACGGCCAGCATACTCAAGCAGAAGACTCCAAAATATTCTACATAGAGCCAGTTTGTCGATGATCCGGGAAAGGTTGCAATTTCACAGGTCAAATTTATTTTTTATCGAACAAGACATCGTAAGTATTGAAGATTTACTTTTCGGAATGATATCAAATTCTGATTTTGATCGAATTATTTTTAGTTTACACATAATTTATGAAAATTCATATCAGAAACAAAGAAATATACATTTAAATAAATTTAATAATCTTTTAGAACAAAATAGTTTACATACTTTTGATAACCTAAATAGAAATAATGACATATTAGCGACAGTTGTCAATCTATCAAATAGACATTTAAATGCAACTGAAAATTTAGTATTGTCAAAAGGTTTAAACTATGCTGTTACTCATCCATCTATTCCAAAATTAGACATAATCAGCTCAGTGGAGAAAACATCCCAGTGTCTACCAACTCATGAAAAAGAACAATATAGGGTACTATGTAAACTTGAATTGGAAAAGTCTAATCAAATTGAACAGAACATCAGCAAAGAGGAAATGAAAGCTTTAAAAACTTTAAGAAATGATGACTCCATAACAATCCTACCAGCGGATAAAGGCAATACAACTGTAATAATGAATAAAATACAATATGAGGACAAAATTACAGATCTAATTACAAATGGACCTTATAGCAAATTAACGAAGGATCCAACGAAGACACTGGAAAACAAAATATATAGAACTTTATTCAAATTTAAAAATGATCTAACATACTATCAAAGAAAATTAATGACACCTCACTACAGTAAGACACCACATTTTTATGGAGTGCCGAAAATTCATAAAGCGAACATACCACTTAGACCCATTTGTAGTACCATCAATTCTCCTTGTAGTGAACTATCAAAATTCTTATTAAACATTCTAAAACCATTTGCTAATAATGATGACACTTTTATAAAAAATACAAAACATTTTTTAAACAAATTGTTAACTATTGAATTTAATCCAAATAATATTTTAGTAAGTTTTGACATAAACAGTTTATTTACAAATGTACCATTAGATAAAACTTTAAACATAATCAAAACGAAATTAGAGAATGATAATACATTGGCAACTAGGACAAGACTAAATGTATCAGCTATAATGGAGTTATTGACATTATGTACCCATAATACCTATTTTCAACTAAACAATGAATTCTATAAACAAAATTTTGGTCTAGCAATGGGCTCTTCTTTATCTCCATTATTGGCTAATATATTTATGGAGGATTTCGAAACTAATATTATTTCTAAACAAAATTTAAAACCCACAGTATGGTGGAGATATGTAGATGATGTGTTTTCAATATGGCCTCATAGATCAGAATTGTTGGATACGTTCCTGAATATTATAAACGATCAAGAAGAGACAATAAAATTTACAATGGAAAAGGAATACAATAACAGCCTACCTTTCCTCGATGTTTTGATCTCAAAGAAGGATATTGGATATGAGACTCAAGTGTATAGAAAACCAACACACACCAACAGATATCTCAATTACAAGTCAAATCACAACATCAACGTTAAAAAGGGAATCATTAAATCCTTATATGATAGAGCCAAAATTACTTGTTCTAACGAAAATTCCTTTTTAGCAGAAAAACAATTGTTAACATCTGTTTTATTAAAAAATGATTATCCTTTATCGTTTATAAATAAGGAATTGTCAAGATTGGATCGAATGGAACAGAACAACTTAGAACGGGATCCTACAACATTCACCAGAAATAATACGAGGAAAATATCAATACCATATATAAAAGGACTATCCGAGAAACTTAAAACAATAGGAAATAAATTCAACATTTCAACAACATTCAAAACAACAAACACATTGAGATCTATTCTATCTAAAACTAAACCTAACAATGATCAAGAAAGAACAAAGAATTGCATTTATAAAATACCTTGTGAATGCGAACAATTTTATTTAGGTGAGACATCAAGACCATTAGACGTTAGAATAAGTGAACATCAATCTTATATTAAAAATAGAGAATTTGAGAGATCTCAAATATGTCAACACGCATGGGATAATGAACATAGAGTTCAGTGGAGAGATTCAAGTATAGTCCTGAAAGAATCAGATAGTAAAAAGAGAAAAATCAAAGAAGCGGCTCTAATTATGCTAAATGAAACCAATTGTGTCGCAAATTCCTCGGTAGAATGCAGTAGGATGTGGTTACCCATACTGAAAGAGGAAGTCAATAGAAAGAAAATACCAAGATTAGTAAGTCAATAATATCGAGCTAGTACATATTTTATATTTTAGTATTACTTATATATCTAGTATTATTAATATTATTTATAATTTAAACATGTTACAAGTCAGAATTTGGTATTATTTTTTGAGAGTAAATTAATGTAAGACCAAATACTTACGATGTCGGGATAGTATCACAGGGTTTTTCCTGGTTTTCCCTTGTGATTTACTATGAAGTCTCTAACGCGAGAATTTTACTATCGTTGCATTTGGTTGTCTTTTTAAAGACATATCACATGCTATAATTTTTTATGACGGATATTCTTGAGTTGGGGTTAATTTCATGTAATCGAATGAACTATCTTTCAGTAAGTCGTCCCAGGAACGCAACTCATAAATATTGGCAATATCATTTTAAAGTCTTCTACTTTAAAATGTATAATATATGTCTGAATTGCCAATATAAATGAGTGAGATTAAATAAATTATTAGAAGAATTTTTTTGCTTAGCAACAACACTTTAGTTTATTTTAGTAATATTTTGTATTTTGACAACGGCACCCGATTTGGGCGTCGAAACGTTAATAAAATTATTTTTTTCATTTTAATTGTGGCTTATTTCCCATATAAATAATTAATCATAAAAATGCCACAAGGAAATAGCTTCAGAACAACATTAAGAAACCGGTATGGGCCTATCGTGTGTCAAAATTTTAGGAAATTGGAAACCTTCTACGAGAAACTGGCACATTGTCAAAATTCAATAAAATTTTTAAGAAGATGTAGAAATAACAACATAATACCAAAGGGCTTGAGGTTACGGCCAGCATACTCAAGCAGAAGACTCCAAAATATTCTACATAGAGCCAGTTTGTCGATGATCCGGGAAAGGTTGCAATTTCACAGGTCAAATTTATTTTTTATCGAACAAGACATCGTAAGTATTGAAGATTTACTTTTCGGAATGATATCAAATTCTGATTTTGATCGAATTATTTTTAGTTTACACATAATTTATGAAAATTCATATCAGAAACAAAGAAATATACATTTAAATAAATTTAATAATCTTTTAGAACAAAATAGTTTACATACTTTTGATAACCTAAATAGAAATAATGACATATTAGCGACAGTTGTCAATCTATCAAATAGACATTTAAATGCAACTGAAAATTTAGTATTGTCAAAAGGTTTAAACTATGCTGTTACTCATCCATCTATTCCAAAATTAGACATAATCAGCTCAGTGGAGAAAATATCCCAGTGTCTACCAACTCATGAAAAAGAACAATATAGGGTACTATGTAAACTTGAATTGGAAAAGTCTAATCAAATTGAACAGAACATCAGCAAAGAGGAAATGAAAGCTTTAAAAACTTTAAGAAATGATGACTCCATAACAATCCTACCAGCGGATAAAGGCAATACAACTGTAATAATGAATAAAATACAATATGAGGACAAAATTACAGATCTAATTACAAATGGACCTTATAGCAAATTAACGAAGGATCCAACGAAGACACTGGAAAACAAAATATATAGAACTTTATTCAAATTTAAAAATGATCTAACATACTATCAAAGAAAATTAATGACACCTCACTACAGTAAGACACCACATTTTTATGGAGTGCCGAAAATTCATAAAGCGAACATACCACTTAGACCCATTTGTAGTACCATCAATTCTCCTTGTAGTGAACTATCAAAATTCTTATTAAACATTCTAAAACCATTTGCTAATAATGATGACACTTTTATAAAAAATACAAAACATTTTTTAAACAAATTGTTAACTATTGAATTTAATCCAAATAATATTTTAGTAAGTTTTGACATAAACAGTTTATTTACAAATGTACCATTAGATAAAACTTTAAACATAATCAAAACGAAATTAGAGAATGATAATACATTGGCAACTAGGACAAGACTAAATGTATCAGCTATAATGGAGTTATTGACATTATGTACCCATAATACCTATTTTCAACTAAACAATGAATTCTATAAACAAAATTTTGGTCTAGCAATGGGCTCTTCTTTATCTCCATTATTGGCTAATATATTTATGGAGGATTTCGAAACTAATATTATTTCTAAACAAAATTTAAAACCCACAGTATGGTGGAGATATGTAGATGATGTGTTTTCAATATGGCCTCATAGATCAGAATTGTTGGATACGTTCCTGAATATTATAAACGATCAAGAAGAGACAATAAAATTTACAATGGAAAAGGAATACAATAACAGCCTACCTTTCCTCGATGTTTTGATCTCAAAGAAGGATATTGGATATGAGACTCAAGTGTATAGAAAACCAACACACACCAACAGATATCTCAATTACAAGTCAAATCACAACATCAACGTTAAAAAGGGAATCATTAAATCCTTATATGATAGAGCCAAAATTACTTGTTCTAACGAAAATTCCTTTTTAGCAGAAAAACAATTGTTAACATCTGTTTTATTAAAAAATGATTATCCTTTATCGTTTATAAATAAGGAATTGTCAAGATTGGATCGAATGGAACAGAACAACTTAGAACGGGATCCTACAACATTCACCAGAAATAATACGAGGAAAATATCAATACCATATATAAAAGGACTATCCGAGAAACTTAAAACAATAGGAAATAAATTCAACATTTCAACAACATTCAAAACAACAAACACATTGAGATCTATTCTATCTAAAACTAAACCTAACAATGATCAAGAAAGAACAAAGAATTGCATTTATAAAATACCTTGTGAATGCGAACAATTTTATTTAGGTGAGACATCAAGACCATTAGACGTTAGAATAAGTGAACATCAATCTTATATTAAAAATAGAGAATTTGAGAGATCTCAAATATGTCAACACGCATGGGATAATGAACATAGAGTTCAGTGGAGAGATTCAAGTATAGTCCTGAAAGAATCAGATAGTAAAAAGAGAAAAATCAAAGAAGCGGCTCTAATTATGCTAAATGAAACCAATTGTGTCGCAAATTCCTCGGTAGAATGCAGTAGGATGTGGTTACCCATACTGAAAGAGGAAGTCAATAGAAAGAAAATACCAAGATTAGTAAGTCAATAATATCGAGCTAGTACATATTTTATATTTTAGTATTACTTATATATCTAGTATTATTAATATTATTTATAATTTAAACATGTTACAAGTCAGAATTTGGTATTATTTTTTGAGAGTAAATTAATGTAAGACCAAATACTTACGATGTCGGGATAGTATCACAGGGTTTTTCCTGGTTTTCCCTTGTGATTTACTATGAAGTCTCTAACGCGAGAATTTTACTATCGTTGCATTTGGTTGTCTTTTTAAAGACATATCACATGCTATAATTTTTTATGACGGATATTCTTGAGTTGGGGTTAATTTCATGTAATCGAATGAACTATCTTTCAGTAAGTCGTCCCAGGAACGCAACTCATAAATATTGGCAATATCATTTTAAAGTCTTCTACTTTAAAATGTATAATATATGTCTGAATTGCCAATATAAATGAGTGAGATTAAATAAATTATTAGAAGAATTTTTTTGCTTAGCAACAACACTTTAGTTTATTTTAGTAATATTTTGTATTTTGACAACGGCACCCGATTTGGGCGTCGAAACGTTAATAAAATTATTTTTTTCATTTTAATTGTGGCTTATTTCCCATATAAATAATTAATCATAAAAATGCCACAAGGAAATAGCTTCAGAACAACACCAAAATTAGGCCACACACAGTGCAATAATGTGTCACAATGAAGTTATTATTTTCACATTTTTGAACTGTCAATATTTTTATTTTGTCATTAAGAGGATCGGTACGTATTTTCGGCTGCAATGCTATTCAAATGGGGATTCATTTTTTTCGAATCCTGAGAAAACTAATAAGTATTTTTGAAAAATTTAAACGCAGAATGAAAGATTACGTTATTAGCGAGGGCCGAAAGTCCCTGAGAACTTCTATAATGTTTATTTAAATAAGTTACAGGGGTGAAAAACTAAGAGAAAATTTAGTGTGATTTTTAATTTCAAATATCTCATTCAAAATAAACTTTTTATTTATTCTAAGGGACTTTCGGCCCTCAGTAATAATTTAATCTTTCATTCTGCGTTTAAATTTTTAAAAAATATTTATTGGTTTTTTCAGGATTCGAAAAAAATGAACACAATGCCGTGGTAATATTTTCCAAATCTATCTTTGTCTTACAACGCACTCAGCCGAATATAATATTGTCAGCATATATTGTCAGTCAGACACTGACAATCAGTGACAATTTTAAATATTTGACATTGCATCGGGAATATTTTGAGGTATTGATTAAATATTATTGATACATAGTGTATTTGATAAATAATTGATTTAAGACGTGAACTTAATAAAAAGTTATTTATTGTGTATTATTTGTGGAAGATCCAAGCAGAGAATACATCAGGATAATATATTCTGTGATCCAAGTATTTTGTTGTTAAAGATGTTCAAAATTGTAAGCGTTCCATAACAATATTTTATTAAAAAATCACTTTAACACTTTTCCTCTTTTCTAGTTTGAGTATTAGTTTTTGTTGTACAAATAAATTATTACAATCACTGAATACATAGTTAGTGAAAAAATTATCACATTTATTAACTGAATTAATAATTTGAAATTATAAAATTAACAGTTATCCAAGAACATTAAAAAGCCATCTCTTTAAATTAATGATGACATTTTCAAGTAGAATGACATTCTAGTAATGTTTACATATCCATACCAGTGTGAATTTTACTACACGTAATTTGCCGTGTAAAGACAGAAAAAGTAGGGATACACGTAAAATATTTGCGAATTATGTATCCATAGCCTTAAAAGCAATACAGTTGATCCTCAGCTGCGAAGGAAGTATTAATAATAAAGATTTTTTATTCAGTCAATGGTGTGAGCACTGTCAGTTGAGTTAAATAGTAACGTGTGGGCTAACTTTTACACACATACCTACTGTGGCAAATGTATTATATTTTTCAAAATTTTGGAATGCGTTTAAATCGTAGAACAATTTTAACTTTTGATTTCAATACAGATTTCAATTCTCCACAAATATTCTCTCATGACTTTTGATGTAAAATAATTAGGGAAGCAGGAATTCAACAGTTTAGAATTTTATATGGAGTTTCCTATGGTCCGTTTTACGATTCACCACCCGGTATAAGATAAAATGTGTATTATTTGTCTTATTATTTAATAATAACACAAATACTACACATATCGATACATTTTTGACACAGTAACGTAAATGGCATTTTTGAAAATCATGTTTTTCCATTAAACTAACGCTATTCTTGTTCAGAAGGCATTGAAAGTGTAGTAAGTCTATACACATATTATGTTTAAAGTAATTCTAGGCTTAATACACTTTGGCAGTACCTTCTAAACAATAATAGTGTGAGTTTAATGGAAAAACATGATTTTCGCCAAAAATGTCACTTACGTTACTTTGCCAAAAATGTATCGATATATACACAATACCATACATTCAATGATCGAAAATCATTTAAAAATATGGGATTCTGTATTCTTGTGACGTAAAGTCAAAAATTGAAGTCTCCCCACCACCGTCGATCTGGGCAACCGTAGTATGTCTAAGAACCGTGGGTTTCCCCTCAATAAATAAAAAAATACTTTTCATATATTTTTAGAGGTTGTACAATATAATAAGAGGTATTTTGGACTGATATAAATTTAATTAAAAACAAAAAATATGAATCGATTAGATATCTACAAGATGTTTTCTTAGAATACTAACATTCATGGCATAAAAAACATGGATGTAGGTACCGTGTTTTTACTACAAATAATAAAAATAATGTACGAACAAACAATGCTTACCCTCTGTTATCCATCTTGATCTTGACTAATTTGACAGACAGGCCAATCAATAATCAATTGTCGCACTTTTTAAACAATGTTAAACAAAGGGGAAGAACCGAAGAAAGCCAAACAAACTTTCGAGCGTGCCTACCAAACTTAGCGTCCAGTAGAGGTGTATTGGAACAGGATTTTCAAGAACTGGGACGACTGTTACTGTTCCATTGAAAAAACTGTGACAAAAACTGTTTTTTTTTATTAGAGCCGCTTTTCAATGAGAAAATAAAACATCAATCTCGTTCATGTATTCCTGTTCCTGCACTCTATTAGGTCATTTACTCGACACAGTATTGTGTCCAGTAAAGGTTTTTTTTCTTCTTTTTTGGCCTTTGCGAACTGCGCCCATTTAGCCAGCAACACTTCTTAAAACCAAATCCAATCGAACAATCAAGGGTAATGGAAAATGGAATGAAAAAAAAACGTTTCGCACCCATGTCGTTCAGGGTGACTAACCACAGACTAAGTAGGGATACGGGGTATTATTAATTTACACGACTAATTTTATGATCTAAAGTTTCAATTTACACGAATTAACACAACATAATCTAGAAGAATCCTAAAGATTGACGGTTTGTTCAAAACTAGTAAGTTCATCAGATTATATGGGAATAAACATTTTCTTGCAATAGCTGCATATTCAATAGATTTCTTTGCGACACATATTAATTTGTCACATGCAAAAAATATATGATCCAAGTCACTTATCCACTAAAGGTTAATATGTATTAAAAATCACTATGAATACAAAATTAATGGTTGCGTCTGCAATTTTTTAAACATTCAACTGTATGATTGTTTGCATAAAAATAGGGGGTTTGATTTCTGGCCTGTAACTAACGTATTTTATTACATATTACATTATGTACCCAACTTGGCTTAAAATTGTAGTGTTTCTTTTCTTACTAATAATTTGTAGTTAAAAATATCTTCTTCTCCTGTACGTGTCGTTTCCCAATTGGAAGTTGGATATCATCATCAGTATCTTTACTCTATCTACCCCTGCTCTGACCTTAAGTCCAAGTACTGAAGAATTTAAACCAGTTCCTTAAATTCTTCAAACAGGACACTCTCCTTCTTCCTATACTCCTTCATCCTGTTATCTTTCCCTGTAATATCAGTATTCATTCGTTCATATCGCAGTCCCCTTATTACGTGTCCCAGATATTGTAACTTTCGGATTTTTATTGTTTTTATGAATTCGTATTCTTTGCACGTTTCTCGTAATACTTCCCTGTTAGTTTTCTTCTGTGTCCATGGTATTTTGCATCCTCCCGTAACACCACATTTCAAAGGACTAGCTTATTTATGTGTTTTTGCTTCAATGTCCAGCTTTCAAGTCCATATGGCACTATCGAAAAAACATAGCATCTCAGAGCTCCTATACTCTCAGACCCCATCTAAAGTTTTTGTTGCATATAATTGTTTTCATTTTTACAAACGCATTTTTGCTATTTCTATCCTGGCCCTTATTTCTGTTGTTGGATCATTATTGTCTGAAATCCAGGTTGCTAGGTGTTTGTATTTATCAACCCTATTTCTCAGTACATTTTCCAAATGTAGGTTTGTTTGTATATTTGTTTTCTTTGTTCCTATCATGTATTTGGTCTTTTTTATATTCATTTTTATTTTTAGTCCATATTTTTCACAGGAACTATTTGATTTGTTTAGTAGTCCAGGGCCCATCTGTTTTGAGATGGACGTTGAGAGGTGACTCAAATTTTTTTGCAGAAATTGCTTGAAAATAACTCAAATAATAATATTTCAGTTATCCTCCCTCTCAAAAAAGTCCGGAACATTGTTTAAATAATTAAAATGTCAAAAAATGAAGGAAAAATTCGATTTTTTTCTTCGTTTTTTGATTATAACTTTAAAAGTATTCATTTTCCAGAAAAGATGTACTGACATAAAAGTTGCGCAATTAAATTTCCTACAATATAGAATTAGTTAAAAGTTAGAAAAATAGTTACCCTTGTTGCAAAATAGCAATAATTGCGAAAAAAACCATACAAAAACAAGTATTCGCATTTTACGTTTTTCAACTATTTATGCTAGACTTATGACCTTCATATTTCACACAGAAAAACTTTATGATACAGTAAAACAATACTGTAAATTTTATTAAGATCGGTTAAATAGATTTTGCAAAATAAATTTTGCAATCCAGCTTTCGCAAAAACAATTCATTTTTTCAAAATGTTACAGGACTGAAAATAAAGCAGATAGCAAATTTTTTTTGCGTATAGAAGTGTACTGTACCTGTTATTTGCAATTTGCAAAATTAAAATCGATTAGCTACCACGGCGTCAGGAATTTTTTTAAATAAATATTAATTATTGGTGCTACGCGCAGGACAGCGGTGTTCGATTCACGTGAAGTTGATTTCCACCAAAATTTCTTTCAATCTTCATCTAATATATTATTTTCTTACTCTATATTTTGTTGTATTTTAATATTTTAATTCCACAAAAATCAAACTAATTTTATTATTGTTTGTGAAATATTGTTTAAACAATTGTATATGTTTAAAAATAATAAACGTTTATTCCCAAGTTAAAACATACGAACAAAGAAAGTTTTTGCTAAAAAAAGTGTTATTTCAAAGGATAGAGTATGGGTTTTTATTTTGCAATAAACAAATTTATTTATTTATATCGAAATGTAATAAAAATTAAAATGTATCAATAATTATCAAAGGTCGTTGGAATGCCCAATCAGAGCAAACTATCCGGTGTCCTGCGCGCAACACCAATATTTAATGTTTATTTTAAAAAAATTCCTGTCGCCGTGGTGGTTAATAGATTTTAGTTTTGAAAATTGAAAATAAAAGGTACGGTACACTTCTATAAGCAAAAAAAAAAATTCAACTTGCTATCTGCTTTATTTTCAGTCCTGTAACAATTTGAAAAAATGAATTTTTTTTGCGAAAGCTGGATTGCAAAATTTATTTTGCAAAATCTTTTGAACCGATCTTAACCTTTAACTACTGGCGCCCAACCATGAATCTCAAATACGGGCGCGGTGTACTCTATACACCAGTTACAAATAGCTACAGAAACAAAATTTCTTTAATAATTAGAACTATATTAAATTGCACAACTTGTGTTTAATCAATAATTAGTTTTTATATAATAAAAAATAAAACTAAAAAATAAATCAAAATGGTAAACCAGTGAGAAAAAACGAAAACAGTAATTTATTACATATTGAAACACCAACCTAAAAAAATATGCGAAAATTTTTAAATTTTTAACTAGGTAGAAAAATAAACACATATGAGTCTTTATTCACTTTCGTCTTCTTCCTGGTTATTTGAGTTAATACACTCAGGACAAATAATGGTGGAATGTTCTTTGCAAACCATTCTCCTGCATGTCTGACACGAAATGGTTGTCACTCTATTTTTACGCCTTCCGCAGCAATAGCACCTTCCTCGTATTTTTGCTGGTGGTTCTTCTTGTTCCACTACAGTAGCTTTATATTTCTTCAGGAATAGTTTTAAATCTAAGGGCAAACTCTGTATTTCAGCTCGTTCTGAAAGGTGTGGTCTCAACAAAGATAATTCCTTTAAAAATACCCTTCTATATTTTTGAGGATTGTTTATATTTGCAGCATTATACAGGATTTGGCTGTTAATTCCTGCGATATTTAGGAGCTGAAAAAATATAACCATCGGCCACCTTTGCGTTCTCCTTGATACCGAGTATGTACCGCACATTTTATCTACTGTGTCGACACCTCCTTTGTGAGAATTATAATCTAAAATTATATTTGGCTTTTTTTTCTCCGGATCTACTGCAGAATCATTATGCATGGTTGATATCAAAGGCACAGCTTTATTTTTTGCAGGGACATATGACAATATAGTTACCTCTTTTTGAAATCCCAAAAAGGGACGATCCAACTTCTCTTTCTTTATGTGGTAGGAACTCCAACGGCAGCTCCCGTTTATTTTTCTTTAGTGTGCCAACCATTGTTACTTTATCTTTCAAAAGATCATTGGCCAATGAGTAACTTGTGTACCAATTATCACATGTCAATTTCCGGTTTTTCCCTTTCCAGTCTTGAAGTAAACTATGTACAATATCAGCAGGTTCATTTGATTTGTTGTAAGGTCCATGTGGCTAATTACCACAATACACCTCTAAATTTGTAACATAAAATGTCTGGGCATCACACAATACAAATACTTTTAACCCATACTTTGCAGGCTTGGACGGGATATATTGAATAAAACTGCATCTACCTCTGAAAGGTATTAACATTTCGTCATTTGTTACTTCTTCTCCTAAACATTAGTTATTGTTGCAGTTCTCCACAAAACGATCCAGTGTAACTCGAATAGCAGCAAGCTTATCAATTTCCTTGCGTATCCCTTTACTATTTTTGTCATCAAATCTTAGAGCAGCAAGCAAAAATAAAAATCGATCAGCACTCATGCACGCTCTAAATATTTCTGAGCCGGTTCCGTCTTTAGTCCACAATTCAAGAAAATGTGTATGGTTTTGCTTTTTAGTTCCTGCAAGAAGTAGTAGTCCGATAAATGCCATAATTTCTGTTTTTGTTGTGTCTTTAGCCCGTCTCGGCCGGTTATACTTTATTCGCATATTTGCAATTTTCAAGTTTGTACACTCAACTATATTTTCAATAATGTCGTTACTAAAAATTTTTTCGAAAGCACTTCTCTCATTGGTAATATCTATAGCACTCAGCTTTGGCACAGGAAGTATTTTTACAATATTTTTGCTGGAAGTTTTGCTAAATAACTCTCACCATCGCTCTCGTTATCTGAATCAGAAGACTCTTTATCATCTAGTTCTATCTCCGACTCAGTGTTATAATCGTTGTCTTCCGTAATTTCTTCCTCTTCTTCTGACGAACTAGCATCCTCTTCCCCCCTAACTTCTTCCTCAGGTTCTTCTTCGAACAATGCTTCAGCCATAGCTCTAAGCTCATCTTGTGTAAGACTTTTAGGGTTTCTAACACGCACTCGATCCCTATAAAAAATATTTCTCCTAAGTTTCCATTTCACATTTTTGTATACAAAGTACAATGTAACATTTACTACACAGAAAATAACTCGTTTGCAGGTAATTTAAAGTTTAACATTCGTTAAATTTACTTACATAACTATGTGCGTGGTGTACTGAAGGCACCGTTCGGGAACTCACTTTGATATTTTTTATCACAACTCAACTATTCGATCAAAAATCACGTATCGACTGTAACAGACAATGGTTGATACTATACTGATCTGATAGGTTACGTCGAGCGCCGTAAACGCAGAAAATAGTTTTAAGAAACGGCAACCAACTTAACACGCATGGTGTACTGTGTACACCGTAGCCCGTAGTTAAAGGTTAATGAAATTTACAGTACTGTTTAACTGTATCATATAGTTTTTCTGGGTGAAATTTGAAGGTCCTAAGTTTAGCAAAATGGTTGAAAAACGTAAAATGCGAATACTTGTTGTTGTATATTTTTTTTCCCAATTATTGCTATTTTGCAACAAGGGTGACTATTTTTTAAATTTTCAACCAACTCTATATTGTATGAAATTTAATTACACAACTTTTATGTCAATACAACTTTTCTCGGAAATGAATACTCTTAAAGTTATAATTAAAAAAACGAAGAAAAAAATCGAATTTTTCCTTAATTTCTTGACATTTTGATTATTTAAACAATGTTCCGGACCTTTTTGAGAGGGAGGATAACTCAAATATTATTATTTGAGTTATTTTCAAGCAATTTCTGCAAAAAAATTTGAGTCACCTCTCAACGTCCAAATGTACTAATATTTTTACAGATGCGCCCTGGTCTATAGTAGTACATAATTGGAGTTGTTTAGCAACTTGCAATAATTACGGTGTCATCTATATATTTCATGTTGTTAATAGATCTTCCGTTATTTAATATTATTATAGATATAGTTAAAAGTTAAAAATAGAGAAGTGCTTAATTTGATTCGTTGTGTAAGATTTGTTAAAGTTAATTGGTTGAAAAATAATGAACAGGAACAGGAAAAATAAATTGGTGATCTGAAACTGTCCAAAGATATTTTTGATTGGAAACATTTAGGATGTTTAGCCCATACCAATAACCTAATTGCCAAAGATAGGTACTCTTGCCACAGATTGATAAATATACAGAGTATATTTATCAATAAACTCCCTGTATATTTATCAGTCAACGCTATTACTATTATCGAGCTACACGTCCACTCATAGCAAAAATTAGGAATTTAGTGGCACACTTTAAACGCAGTAACATTGCCTTTTGAATTGTCTACTTTCACGCATTCTTTGTGAAATAATATATTCGATTGAGTACGAGTACTTTATTTTCCTAAAACTACAAGAAATTTTATTAGAAACATTTCCAAACAGTGAAGAGATTTATAATTGAAAGTTTGCTGGAGGAGCCATTGAGGTAATGTATTCTTGGTTGCATAACAGTAGTCCTATTTATCTATCTTTTATATTCTCATCGATGGAGTAGATAGATATTTTGTGTAAGAAACATTCGATAATTGGGCTTTTAATCGATTGCCATTTGTTTCGAGCTTCTGTCATATGTTGTATAATCTGTGTATAATATTAATATACACGGATTATACGACATATGACAGAAGCTCGAAACAAATGACTGTGAATGAAAAGCCCTATGGAAACAGGGCCTAAATTTTAAACAGATGAAGACAGACAGGAGTTTGCAATATTTGTAGTATCCAATGTGCATTGTGGAGGTCACTCTAAGAAGAAGAACACATTACAGGGTAATCAAAGGGCATTACAGAATATCCAAAATAGTTATTTAGAAAAAATATATACAATGATATTTTTCAGGCTTGGAATTTTCAAATTTTGTAAAATTTCATAACAGCGAAGTAAACTTGACTGCGATTGAACCAAATACAAACAACCTTTGCGGTCAATTTTAATTACCCCTCCTAGCTTAAAAACAGGGTATAGGTAGTTATGTGAAACTTCTATGTCGCACTAAAAACTCACCCTGTATACAGGGTGATTCATTAAGAATGTCCAATCTCTGAGTTGTAGATTCTAGAACTCAAAATATTAAGATTTAACCCAAATCACTTATTAGTCCAGAAAGCCACTGCGCATCCGCTAGGAAAAATATTCTAATTCGGATTTTTTGCACAATCTTACTCAAATCTTACTCCTTTTAACAAATTTGCATGTTGCCAGGACCAAAAGTTGGTCAAAAATTTTTTAAACGTTTTTTTTTTTGTTTTTTTCCTAAAATTATTTTTTTTGCATGGATCAAATTTTTTTTAGGTTTTTTGGATCATTCCAAACAGAAAAGGTCTTTAGTGACTTTTCTCTTAAGTTGATAGTTTTTGACAAATAAGCGATTAAAAATTTAAAAATTTCGAAATCCGCAATTTTTAACCCTCAAAAACTATGTGAAAAATTGAAAATTTGAATGTTGCCAAGGTACGTAGATATTCTTTAAACATCGATTGATGAAATCCCGAAGAGTTTTTTGCAATACAATATCAAAAACCCCTTTGTTTTCTAATTGCCAATCAAGCGTGCGCGACACTATTTTCCACCGTTGCATGTGTATACAGTATGGTGCAAATGAAAGGAATAAATTCGTTATTTCGTAAACCGGTGACTTTAAAGAAAAATCCCAAAACAGGTCGGTTTTTATTTTTAAGTTATGATATTGTGGCATATATAGTATACTAGTGACGTCATCCATCTGGGCGTGATGACGTAATCGATGATTTTTTTAAATGAGAATACGGGTCGTGTGCTGGCTCATTTGAAAGGTTCTTCAATTCTCTATTCAGTAATATAAACACGTACATAATTATTTGTACAGGGTGTCCAAAAAATTTTTATTAAATTAAATCATTTGGCAAATTGACAAAAAAATTAAATTATTGGACACCCTGTATAAATAATTATGTAAATGTTTATATTACTGAATAGAGAATTGAAGAACCTTTTAAATGGGCTAGCACTCGACCTCTATTCTCATTTAAAAAAAACATCGATTACGTCATCACGCTCAGATGGATGACGTCACTAGTATACCATATATGTCACAATATCATAACTTAAAAATAAAAATCGACCTGTTTCGGGATTTTTCCTTAAAGTCGCCGGTTTACGTAATAACGAATTTATTCCTTTCATTTGCACCATACTGCATACACATGCAACGGTGGAAAATAGTGTCGCGCATGCTTGAGTGGCAATTAAAAAACAAAGGAGTTTCTGATATTGTATTGCAAAAAACTCTTCGGGATTTCATCAATCGATGTTTAAAGAATATCTACCTACCTTGACAACATTCAAATTTTCAATTTTTCACATAGTTTTTGAGGGTTAAAAATGGCCGATTTCGAAATTTTTCAATTTTTAATCGCTTATATGTCAAAAACTATCAACTTTAGAAAAATGTCACTAAAGACCTTTTCTGTTTGGAATGATCCAAAAAATCTAAAAAAATTTTGTTCCATGCAAAAAAAATAATTTTAGGAAAAAAACAAAAAAAAAAACGTTTAAAAAATGTTTGACCAACTTTTGGTCCTGGCAACATACAAATTTATTATAAGGGGTCCTTTTTGAGTAAGATTGTGGAAAAAATCCGAATTAGAATATTTTTCCTAGCGGATGCGCAGTGGCTTTCTGGACTATATATAAAATGTGCCTCGTTACTGAGTTACAGGGTGTTCTATTTAAAAATTTAATAACCATTTTTACCCAGTACTTTAAAACTATTTGACATATCCTTGTCATACTTTGCAGAAAGTGTAGTTGCTGTACACCCTACTAAATTATGATAAACAAACGTTTCTGGCTACTACCAGAGGCGTACAGGGATAGGGGACAGGGGACAGTGCATGGTTTACCTTCCCAAATTCTACGCCACTGGCGAAATTGCTATTTTAGCACAATAATTCGATTTTCCAATACCTTCTATGTAAATAATATACTCTTCATTCGTAACGTTAAGGTCATTAGTTTTCGAGATATTTGAAGTTGAAAATGAAACTTTACAGTTATTTTGATCAATGTATTGTGCCCCTTCATTTTTAACTTCAAATAGGTATTATGAAACGTTACAGTTATTTTGATTAATGTATTGTGCCTCTTCATTTTTAACTTCAAATATTTCGAAAACTAATGATTTTATCGATACGAATGAAGAGTATATTATTTGCATAGAAAGTATTGGAGAATCTAAAAATTATGCTGAAATGGCAATTCCATCAGTGGCGTAGAATTTGGGAAGGTTCAACCATTCATTTTCCCCTGTACGCCTCTGGTAATAGATAGAAACGTTTATTTAACATAAATTAGTCAGGTGTGCAGAACCTACACTTTTTGGCAAGTATGATACGGCGCAATTTCAAATACTTTTAAAGTACTGGGTACAAATAATTTTTAAATTTTTAAATCAAACATCCCTATTACATAAATATTAACTATTTGTATCCAGTATTTTAAAAGTATTTGACATATCCTTATCATACTCAGCAGATAGTGTAGATACTGTACAACCTACTAAAATATGTTAAATAAAACTTTCTGGCTAGTACCAGAGGCGTACGACAGGGGAAAGTGAATGGTTGACCATAGCTTTCGAGATATTTAAAGTTAAAAATGAAGGAGCACAATACATTAATCAAAATAGCTATGCCGTTTCATTTTCAACTTCAAATATCTCGAAAACTAATGATTTTTTAACGTTACGAATGAAGAGTATATTATTTACATAAAAAGTATTGGAAAATCGAAATATTGTGCTAAATAGCAATTTCGCCAGTGGCGTAGAATTTGGGAAGGGTCAACCATTCACTTTCCCCTGTCGTACGCCTCTGGTAGTAGCCAGAAAAGTTTATTTATCATAATTCAGTAGGATGTACAGTACCTATATTTTCTGCCAAGTATGACAAGGATATGTCAAAGAGTTTTAAAGCCCTGGGTGAAAATAGTTATTAAATTTTTAAATAAAACACCCTTTAACTCTGTAAGGGGCCACATTTTATTTAAGTGATTTGGGTTAAATCTTAATATTTTGCGGTCTAGAATCTACATCTGGACATTCTTAATGAATCACCCTGTATACAAGCTTTTGAGGAGGATCCTGAATTCTAAACTAAATCTAAACGAACTAAGTACCTTTTCAGACTAAGACACTGGTGTGTGACACCGGTGTCAGACACCAGACACCAAGTGTCTTAGTCTGAAATGTTACTAAGATTAAGTTGTCCAAAAGATATTATACTTTTTGTTACCACTGCATTCGCATTAAAACGGTTTACTTTTCTGTATTGGTATTGTTCACATTTTCGCAATAGATATTGTTTTCATAAATAAATGTCCCTTATAAAAGGATTAAAGTATTATATATACATTTTTGAAATCAGCATTTCAAAAGCTCTTAAATGAGGGGTCACATGATGTACTTTACCATTTAAAAAAATCAAAGTTATGGCTGTCACCTGAAGAGGGATCGCGTAAAGTTCGAAACGTTAATGCTATAACATACTGTGGTTAGTTTAAAAATCGACCTGTCCGAGCGTTTTGTTTATATTTTTAAAATAAACAAGTTAACGGGGGGGGGGGGCAACACTTATTCCACCGCACTGTATAAAATAAATTCGTACTTTACTCTGCTTATTAAGGCGACGAAATATCTGGATATTTTTAGCTTTAAACGTATTTGTTAGATTGTAAGTCACTCTATATTTCCATAATTACGTAGTCAGTGAGTTGAGTAGGCGGTAACCACTGTTGTGCATGATATTTGGTACAAAATTAAAACCAATAACGTGGGGATGCATTCACTTAAAAGTGCTTTAACAAAGATGGAAGAAAGGTTATATTGATTAGAACAATTCATTTCAGTAAGTCTTTCATTGGCATAAGTACTTTCGCCACTATGCGACTTTCCACCATATTATTTTGCAAAAATTATACATACTGCTTATTGTTGGATAAGTAGAATAAAACCAATAATGGAAGCAACAGAGATGAAAATACTAAGAAAGATAATCGACAAAACTTTATACGACAGAGACAGACGTGAAGACATTCCAAGGCAGCGCAAAATAGTTGCAGTTAATACATGGGTACAAATATAAGAAGAATAGAGAATGGAATAAACCTATTGGAATAAATATATAGAATGGCACAAAACACAATAGTAAGAATTACTCGAAAAAAAATTCGTCAATAGCTCAAAGAAGCATTGGACGACCTAAAATACGCTGAAATGACTGTTTAGAAAATACTAAAGATTGAACGAGAATTTTGCCTATTAAAAATATTGAAGAAGAAGAAGATGCCTATTGCATGTCTTTAGCCTTCTATCGTCCATGTTTGGCCATAGACCTCTACCAACTCTTTCTATCGGTTTCTATCCTGAGCAACACATTTCGAATTTGTTCCGGCTATTCTTTTAATATCATCAACCCATCTCATCTGTGATCTTCCTCTTGGTCGTTTACTTTCGTAAGGTCTCCAATGTTGTATTGTTGCGTTCCAATGCTGATCTATTTGTCTAGCAGTGGGGCCTGCGAAGCTCCATTTAAGTTTGTCAATTTTTGTCGTTATGTCCTCGACTTTTGTTATTGATCTTACCCAGCCATTCCACTTTTTACCTGACAGTCCTACACCGAACATTGCTCTTTCCATTGCTCTTTTGGTCCTGGCTAGGTTAGTCATCTTTGCCTTGGTTTGACATTCATATATCATGCTAGGAAGGATGGTTGAACACTTTGCTACTCAAGTATTGGGGTATTTTGCGGTTCTTAAGTATCCAACTATATAATCTATGTAATTAGCCTTTTTCGGCTCATATTTGGACATAGGCCTCCCCAATCCTTTTCTATTCTTCCATGTCTGTCGCTACAGTTATCCACCTAGAGCCCACGTGCTTCTTGACATCATCTGCCCATCTCATTTGTGGCCTTGCTCTGCTTCGTTTATATTACCACGGTCCAATTTATGAGAATTTTGTTCCATCGGTCTTCTTTTTGTCTTATAGTGTGTCCGGCAAATCTCCATTTCAACTTTACAACTTCTTGTTTAACATCCCTAACTTTGGTTTTCTCTCTTATCCACTCGTTTCTCTTTTTATCCATTAGTCTTATGTGCAACATTTGCCTTTCCATTGCTCTTTGCGTTTTTATGATCTTGTCCATGTTTGCTTTTGTAAACGTCCACGTTTGGGAAGCGTAAGTGAGAACAGGGTGTACGCATTAATTGTATACCTTGGTCTTAAGATGTTGTGGATATCTTTTGTTTTTAAGAATGTAGCTTAGTTTTCCAAATGCCGCCCATGCCAGTCTAACTCGTCTTTTGTTTAGTTTTCCTTGTTAAGTTTTATAATTTGATCAGGATATACATAATCGTGAACTTGTTCTATTTCATCTTGTCCGATCCTCATTGTGATGTCCTCATCTGTATTTGTTATGATTTTGGTCTTGCTGCAATTCATATTAATGCCTATCTTTCCGGCTTCTATGTCCGGTTCTTTCATCATTTCAAAGAATTCTTCTTTTTTATTGGTTATCAATACGATGTCATCGGCGTACCTTAGATGGTTCAAGCGTTGTCCACAAATTTTTATACTTTTTTCTTCCCATCCTAATCTTTTAAAAATATCTTCCAGAGCCTGATTGAAAAGTTTCGGTGATATTGTGTCACCCGGGCCTCTATATATTTGAATTGATTGTGTTTCTTCGTATATTGTTGTTGTGGCTTCTTTATAAATATTGGCTATTAGGTATGTTTATCTGTGGTCAATTCTGCTGTTAATCAAAGAACTTTTCACTGCCCAATGTTCGACACTGTCAAAAGCCTTTTCTAAATCTATGAACGCAATATATAGAGGGATGTGGTATTCATTTGCTCGTTCAATAACGATTTTCATACTTAATAAATGGTCACTTGTGCTAAATCCCTTTCTAAAACCAGCTTGTTCTTTCGACTGGTATCCGTCGAATTTTGTCGTCAATCGTCAGTATCCAACTAAGTTTTTCAAATCCTGCCCATTCAAGTCTTGCTCTTTTTATTTAGTAATTTCCATACTTTGGTTCACTTTGTCGAGTTTCAGGATTTGGCCTAGGAAGATAGATTTCTAGACTTGTTCTATAGACCAGGGCGCATCTGTAAAAATATTAGCACATTTGGACGTTGAGAGGTGACTCAAATTTTTTGCAGAAATTGCTTGAAAATAACTCAAATAATAATATTTGAGGTATCCTCCCTCTCAAAAAGGTCCGGAACATTGTTTAAATAATCAAAATGTCAACAATGAAGGAAAAATTCGATTTTTTTCCTGGTTTTTTGATTATAACTTTAAAAGTATCCATTTCCGAGAAAAGTTCGACTGACATAAAAGTTGCGTAATTAAATTTCATACAATATAGAATGGGCTAAAAATTTAAAAAAATAGTCACCCTTGTTGCAAAATAGCAGTAATTGCGAAAAAAACCATACAAAAACAAGTATTCGAATTTTACGGTTTTCAACCATTTATGCTACCCTTCATATTTCATCTAAAAAAACTATATGATACAGTAAAACAATATTGTAAATTTCATTAAGATCGGTTTAATAGATTTTGCAAAATAAATTTTGCAATCCAGCTTTCGCAAAAAAAATTCATTTTTTCAAAATGTTACAGGACTGAAAATAAAGCAGATACCAAGTTGAAATTTGTTTTGCCTATAGAAGTGTACTATATATTTCATTTGCAATTTACAAAATTAAAATCGATTAACTACCACGGCGTCAGGAATTTTTTTAAATAAACAATAATTATTGGTGCTACGCGCAGGACAGCGGATAGTTTGCTCTGATTGGGCATTCTAATGACCTTTGATAATGATTGATACATTTTAATTTTTATTACATTTCGATATAAATGAATAAATTTGTTTATTGCAAAATAAAAACACATACTTTATCCTTTGAAATAACACTTTTTTTAGCAAAAACTTTCTTTGTTCATATATTTTAACTTAGGGAATAAAAGTTTATTATTTTTAAGCATATGCAATTGTTTAAACAATATTTCACAGACAATAATAAAATTAGTTAGATTTTTGTGGAATTAAAATATTAAAATACAACAAAATATAGAGTAAGAAAATAATATATTAGATAAAGATTGGTGGAAATTTTGGTGGAAATCAACTTGTGTGAATCGAACACCGCTGTCCTGCGCGTAGCACCAAAAATTAATGTTTATTTAAAAAATTTCCTGACGCCGTGGTAATTCATCGATTTTAATTTTGCAAATTGTAAATGAAAGGTGCAGTACACTTCTATAAGCAAAAAAAAAATCAACTTGCTATCTGCTTTATTTTCAATCCTGCAACATTTAAAAAAAAATGAATTTTTTTTTGCGGAAGCTGGATTGCAAAATTTATTATGCAAAATCTGTTAAACCGATCTTAATGAAATGTACAGTGTTATTTTAATACATTATAAAGTTTTTCTGAGTAAAATATGAAGGTCCTAAGTGTAGCATAAATGGTTGAAAAACGTAAAATGCGAATACTTATTTTTGTATGGTTTTTTCGCAATCATTGCTATTTTGCAACAAGCGTGACTATTTTTTAAATTTATAACCAATTCTATGTTGTTGGAAATTTTATTACGCAACTTTTATGTCAGTACAACTTTTCTCAGAAATGAATACTTTAATGCCTGGTTGCACCAACAGATCTTAAGTTCCAGATTAGCTAAGCTCTACTTATAAATAGGGCCTCCTTGAGTATCACTTACGTTGCATCATAATTTTAGATTCTTACCTTATTATCAATTATATCTATTTCTATTATTATATTATGGTATTCTTATTGTAATATATTATAATTATATTATATTAGTTCTTATGATATTCTCGACTTAAGCTTAAGATCTGTTGGTGCAACCGGGCATTAAAGTTATAATCAAAAAACCAATAAAAAAATCGAATTTTTCCTTCATATTTTGACATTTTGATTATTTAAACAATGTTCCGGACCTTTTTGAGTGGGAAGATAACTCAATTATTATTATATGGGTTAATTCCAAGCAATTTCTGCAAAAAAATTTGAGTCACCTCTCAACGTCCATCTCAAAACAGATGCGCCCTGGACTACTATCTCACTGCCATTTATAGTAATACGTCTGGGGTCATCTGTGATTGTCATTATTTTTGTCTTTCTCATATTCTTTTTTAGGCGACGTATTGCGAGCTGCTTGCGAGTTTCTTCATCATAATTTTCAGTTCCTCGAATCGAATGTGCTCGCTATAATCACAATGTCATCAGCGAATCTGAGGTGGTTTAGCTTGTTGCCATTAACGTTAATGCCATAGCTTGACCAACTTGTAGTTTTGAAGACGTCTTCTAGGGCTAGGTTGAAAAGCTTTGGCGATATTACCTATGGGAGGGATTGCAATAGAAAGTGAATATTTTGAAAAAAAAAAAACGTCAGTTCTTAGACTAACTTATTGAGAATTAGAGAAAATAGATATCAAAATAAAAATTTTTGAAAATTATACAGTGCACTTACTCCTTTATACTTTATGCCTTCGGATTACGGTTTGCGCTTTCACGTACTATTCTGAGATGGATTAGTAATCTTTCTCTTGGTTTTGGTTATAATGTATTGCTGTAATGTATTTTTTGTTCATTGACGTTGTTTTCATCGCGTATCGTCGTTTCTTATAATATGTTAATTTTTGGCAACTTTCTTAGTATTCTGTTTCGAACCATCTGTGTATTTCTTTTAAAGGCTTGCTTTCCATTTATAATTCTTTATTTTTCTCATATATAGTTCTTCTTCTTCTTCTTTTATATAGGCAGTACTGCCTGTTTTTCTTCAACGGTGCCTTTCATTCTGCCCCTAAGTTGTCATTCCATCTTTTCCTTGGGCGTCCTATACTTCTCCTGCCTAACGGTGACTTGTCCCTGGCTATTCTTACTATCCTTGATTCAGACATCCTGCTTATGTGCTCATTCCACTCTTCTTTTCTGTTCTTTACCCAGGTATTTATATTGTCTACTCCACATATGCGTCTGATTTCCTCACTTCTTACCCTATCCTGTAGTCCTTTTCCAGCAATCCTTCTTAAGATCTTCATTTCGTTGGTTTCCAGATGTCTTCGTGCTTTGCTTGTATCTGGTCTTGTTTCGGCCGTGTAAGTCATAACTGGCCTAACTGGTCATATATAGTTGAATGCCGATATTATTTCACATTTTAAGTTGTCGGTCTTCTGCTATTTTTTTATTTTCTTTCCTGTTTTTCGCTTACTTCCATATATATTTTATCCTTTCTTCGTTTATTTGTAATCGGTATTTCTTAGCTTAAGCCTCTAATTCGTTCAAGATCGTCGTCACACTAGTTTTTGTTTTTCTATGAATACTAAATCATTTTAACTAAGGACTTAGTTCTTAAGTTGTTTTAGTTTTGATATTTAAATGTTTGTAATTTCTTCCTCTTTTTAGATTGACTGGACTAGACGTCACCTTGTATATAAAAGGAGAATAAAAAAGCTTGGTCGGAATAGACACATTTTTCTTTCTTCCGCCGATCGAAATTGCGTGGATGGTAAGGCAAGGCAGCTTTAAATCTCAAATTGATGACAAAAGCTATAGATTGATATTTAAGCAGCTTAGAAAAAACCTATATTGGGAGATTGGTCGGATTATTGCTTTACAAAAGAAACAATTACATAGGTATTGCGTTCTGCGAAAGGTTTTTATGATCCAGAGAAATGTATGGATTCAATTTTAATTAATATTAATAAAAACAAAATGAATCTGTAGTAGTAGATAAAAAAAGAATGTGTGTGTACTTTGTACGCACGTAAGAAGTTATACTTCTACTACATATTATGTGATTTTTAAGACAATACCAAAAATTTAAAAAATAAAAGAATAAAACGCACACAAACACATTGAAAAATGCCACAAAGAAAAAATGATTTCTGAACGATAATAATTGTTGGCAAAAATACTTACAATCATAACATGCATAAAAAAATAAAAAAATAAAACTTGCATCGGGAATTGAACCCGTGAATTTCGTGGCGCTTTGATTCGTAATCGAAGCGTAGACTCACTCGTCCAATCCCACATTATTTATCATGTGGAAAAATACGGTAACTGAACGTTTTACTGTTTGTCAGTTGTTTAGAAAATTAAATTATGTAGTTTAAATTTTGTGGAAGAAAATATAAAAATATAACAAAACAGTAAGAAGACAATATATTAGATGAAGATTGGTAGAACTTTTGTTGGTAATCAAATTAAGTATGTAAATCAAAGCATTACATACCTACTAGATAAATAAATCTACACCAAAAAATCATAATTGAAAAATAAAAATCGAACCTAATTTGGGATTTCTCTCTAAAATCCGCATTCTTGAGAAAATAAATGTATGTATTTCAACCTAATCCAAATGTATAATTACAATATGATTATAATAAAAACTACTTACCAAATTAGAATGAGTTTTCCTTGTCCAAAATAGTCCAAAAGTCCAAAAATATAGGTATATGAAAACTATTTAAAAAGGCAGTATAACTATAAACTAACTATTGTTTGTTGTTTCTTTTCACACAAATTTTAAAACGCAACAACCATAAATAATCTAACTACAGCTGTGCCACAGCCGCCATATTGAATAATTTTTTACATGTCATTTCAACATCCAATCAGAACAAAGTTATAATGCGCATGCGCCCGGTCGCTAGGTTTTACCATATAAAAATTCACCCTCTATCGCCGGTACAAAATTTTTCTCCCGAACAGGGAGAAGTTGGTTTTTTGCGGTTTCCCAACTTCATTGCACAATTATACCTGTTCGTCCCAAGAAAATAGCCGCAACTATTTTCTCCACTCGAACGCACACTGTCCACGCTGAGCTCAAAGCCACCTCCTGACCGCCGACGAGGGACGCAGGTTCGCCTGTCGTTGTACAATGGTTTCTAGGGAGACTGGTCGAGAGCAAAGCACGGACAGTACACGTAAATGTCTATGGAACCAACAACAATCCATCAAACTTTCTTCTCTGTTGACTTCTTAGCCTTCTGGACACCACCGTCCGGCATAACCCAGGATCCAAGAACACCAGGACACGGCGCTTACCCCAGTGTGTTTTTCGGACTGTTTGCTTTTGCTGCCAACACAATACATTCACCTCAAACCCTGAAGAGGACAAAATCCTAAACGGGGAAGCACATTGAACGCATTTCTTCTGAACATTATCCAGACAAGCAAATCAAACAATGTAGTAGTAGCGCCGGTAAAGAAGTATAACTTCAATAATCATAAGAAATAGGGAAATACCGACATTATATTGAAAGTAATAAATAGGAAAGTAGAGAAGGGAATTTGGGATTTAATTAAAGAAGATAATAAAATATAATATTTGAAACTCTATCATTAGTTTGATTGATTTCTGGCCAAATTTAACCGCGAAATGCAAATTTTACTCTTATACTCCTTTAATAAAACCAACGCTCTATTCCAAAACCATCCGTTCTTATTACGAATCGCATCTGTACGTATTTTTACGAATACAAATTTACCCTTGGATTTCTTTGCTATCAGGAGTTGAGAACGTGGAGATTCTGTGATTTACATAATACCCTTGAAGTTCCAACAAAAGTTTTATAGATCCTTATTTATTTATAGCTTTATATTATAGAGTTTATATAAATAGATAAATTTCATAATAAATTATCAGTAGTAATTGCACAAGAGCTTTAAAATTATTGAATTTTTTCCGAGTGACACTTTGACAGTTTACAGTTTTAATTTCACGAGCCGAAGGCGAGTGAAATTATGTCAAAGTTTCAGGAGGGCAAAAATTATATATTAATTTTAGAGGTCTAGTGCAATCTGTTGCGATTATTTCATGAATAAAACTGTTCAAAACCAAAATTTTATTGTAATTTATTTATCTAAGTACAAATTAGTACAATTAAACAAACAGTTGTTATAAATATTAATTTGACGGTTGAAAGTCATCACTTTTATAATTTTTAAAACATTAATAATTGTAAATATCTGTGGCAAAAAGTTTATCTAATGCCATCCCCTCTTTGTGAACACACACACACACATTAATAATTGTCATTAACGTCACTGAATGTATTTTTTCGTAACAACGAACGGCATCTGATGTAATATACTTGACTGGGAAATAAGCCACAATTTTACATAAAAATGATTTTATTAACGTTTCGACGCCCAAGTCGGGTGTCGTTGTCAAAATACATATATTTTTATTATTTTAACAAAATATCGTTAATAAAATCATTTTTAGGTAAAATTGTGGCTTATTTCCCATTTGAATATACTTGATTATAAAAATGCCACAAGAAAATAGCTTCAGAACAACAATATACTTGACGACGGGAAATTATCAAAAATTATAGATTTAATTTAGATCTCTGTAGCTTTCTATTGGTCAGAATCTCCTATGAATGAAATAATCAGTAGTAATTGCACAAGAGCTCTAAAATTATTGAATTTTTCCCGAGTAACACTTTGACAGTTTTAATTATGTCAAAGTGTAACGAGGGAAAAAATTCTATATTAATTTTAGAGTTCGAGTACAATTTGTTGCGATTATTTCATGAATAAAACTGTTCAAAACCAAAATTTTATTGTTATTTATTTATGTAAGTACAAATTAGTACAGCTAAACACACAGTTGTTATAAAATATTTTACGGTTGAAAGTCATCACTTTTATAATTTTTAAAACATTAATTGTCATTAATGTCACTGAATGTATTTTTTCGTAGCAACGAAGGGAATCTGACGTAATATACTTAACGACGGGATATTATCAAAAATTATCACCTTAATTTGCATTTCTGTAGCTTTCTATTGGTCAGAATCTCCTATGAATGAAATAATCAATTTAATTTAGATTTCTGTAGCTTTCTATTGGTCAGAATCTCCTATGAATGAAATAATCGAAATAATACCTTAAAATATCAGGCTAACTTGACATTAAAAAGGCTGTCCACAACATACCTGTAGCTAATTCTACAGTTCTTTGGTTACGTGGTCTGTGGGTCTAGGAAAGTTGGTCGACAACACTTTGTCGACGGAAAATTAGTCGACAACATTTGGTCGACAAACAGTTGGTCGAATGCACAATTCATCGAATGTATAATTCGTCGACGAACATTTGTTCGAATGAACTTTTCGTCGACAAACTGTTATTTATCTTTAGGATAAAGGGATTAATGGTGACAAACGACGGATTATGGTTTTTATTTTGTTTTTATTAACTGGAATATTGTATTTAGTTCATGTGGTAATTCGGTTTCTCTGCGGATTTATATTCAAAAATGTCCCCTTTAAACAAATCTGAAGGGTGCAGGACGGAATTTTGGGCAGAAATTGTTTAAACAATTTTTTTAAACAAATACATAAGATCACCTTTTATTGCTCCAAAAAATATATTTCTAGGTTTTTTGGGTCATTCTAAACAAGAAAGGTATCTTGTGATTTTTCTCAAAAATTGACATTTTCGAGTTATAGGCGATTTAAAATCTAAAAAATGCGATAATACGCATTTTCGAGCCTTAAAAACTCATATTTAATTTAGTAATTTTAAGGGTGCCAATAACTTGGATTAAAGTCTTAACATTCCTTTTCAAGATTCCGAAGAGTGATCGGGTCTAACTTCAATTTAGACCGTAGTTTTTTAATTGTTAATTATGCATGTCCATCCGATTTTTTGGCCGCGCTCTATTTCTAAAATCTCCTATTTTCCTGCAAAAAATATTTTTTCTAGATTCTTTGGGACATTCTAAATAAAATATGGTTCTTGACATTTTTCTCAAAAGTTACTAGTTTTAAAGTTGTAAGCGATTTAAAATGCGAAAATGTGTTTTTTTGCCATTTTTCGGATTTTAAATCGCTTATAACTTTAAAACTATTAACTTTTGAGAAAAATATCAAGAAACTTATTTTATTTAGAATGTCTCAAAAAATCCAGAAAAAATATTTTTCGGGGAAAATATGAGATTTTTGAAAATAGTGCGCCGGCAAATAAACCGGATGGACACGCATAATTAACAATTAAAAAACTAAGGTCTAAATTGAAGTTAGACCCGATCACTCTTTGGAATCTTGAAAAGGAATGTTTAAACTTTAATCCAAGTTATTGACACCCTTAAATATACTAATTTAAATATGAGTTTTTCAGCCTCGAAAATGCGTATTTTCGCGTTTTTTAGATTTTAAATCGCCTATAACTCGAAAACTGTCAATTTTTGAGAAAAATCACAAGATACCTTTATTGTTTAGAATGACCCAAAAAAACATAAAAATATATTTTTTGGAGCAATAAAAGGTGATCTTATGTATTTGTTTAAAAAAATTGTTTAAACAATTTCTGCCCAAAAATTCCCCCCGGTACCCTTCAGATTTGTTTAAAGAGGACATTTTTGAATATGAATCCGCAGAGAAACTGAATTAGAAATGTTTTTCAGACGGGAGCGGTCTCACCACATGGACTAATTATACATATCTGAATTTATTTATTGTTTGGGGTTTTGTTTTGTTTTCCAGATCTTATTTATTTTTAAATTTAATGAAAAAATTGGTTGCGGTGGGAGAGTAGACATCAAATATACACCGATATTTTAATTAGTGATGTTGTACCGTTCTTCTTTTTGGTGTCGGCGCACTTGCGAACGGAGCATTTCCGGACAATTGATACTTATCAAGATTTTAGACTACAGCAGAAAATTTAAACAAAATCTTGAAAAAGAAAAATAAAAATCAATAATCCTTCATTTGTCACCATTATTCCTTTTGGGTCTTTGTCGACGAAAAATCCATTCGATCAAATGTTCGTCGACGAATTGTACATTCGATGAATTGTGCATTCGACCAACTGTTTGTCGACCAAATGTTGTCGACTAATTTTCCGTCGACGAAGTGTTCTCGACCAACTTTCCGACACCGCGTGGTCCGTAGGGGTCACGAAAATTTAGACGGATTAACTGTTCCTAAAAACGTTCCGGGAAGAACACCACGAAGACGGTCAACAACCAGATGTACTGACCAAATTTAGAATTTTGCGTGCCACTGATTCTGCGAAACTCTTAGAGCAGCTGAAGATAGGCATCAAAGGAGAAAATAAGTTATGAGTATTGCAGGTGCAGGATATCATGATCCTCAGTGATGGAGAAACGACAAGGGAGAGAGATATTTATAGTTTTTGTTATAAACTTTGAGTACCCTGTCTACGGTTCCGAAATATTTGTAAATTTGAGTTGTGCAATTCTAGAGAACCACTTAACCCGGGAGCAGTCGCGCTCACTTCTGTCACGTAAGTAGTCGCGCGTAGAGAAAAAATCTCACAATACGAATTTAAATACGAATTTAAATACAAATTTAAATACGAATTTAAAACAAATTTCTATTTTATAATATTTTTATTTACTTGTTATGTTAAAAATATCTATTTCTAACAGTTTTTAAGCTAATTGGTTCTCACTAAAGCCATAAAATTCACAAAAAAAATAAAAAAATGGAAAAAATAAAACAAAATTGACAAAAAAAATTCCCCGCATTATTATAAACTTCCTCGAGGCACTTACGCAAAATCTTTCATCAAGTTATCACGGAAAAGGATAAAATGTGAGATTTTTTCTAACGCAACGGTGCGACTGCTCCCGGGTTAAATTATAGAATTTATTTGAGATAAATTATTCGCAAATAATAAATTTAGAATAATAATAAGGGAAAATGAAAATGTAGTATGTCAAAGTGTGTAAATAATTTTATTTCCTTAGCTGAGCGCTTTCGACATAAACGTCATCATCGGAGCTAATGCTAAAATAAAAAAAGAGATCTTGTAAGAACAAGAAGTACAAAACTCTTTTTTTTACTTACGTCAAATACTAAAAAAGTACCGCTACATAGAGGTGTAAACAAGTGCATCTTAGGAATGCACATTTGATTTTTAAATTTTGAATGCTAACTTAGTCCTCCGTACAACAGCAAACAGCAAAAAAACAGAAAGAAACGGCCACATACACGTTGCACAAAAACATATAAACTTTTTTCATGGTCCGGGTGTCGATATCACCCGTCCATCCTTGGCCTAGTAACAACAGCTGACTGACAAGGTCGGATATTCAAATATGCTTTTATCTGTTCTGCGTTGACGTTGACAGCTGACGTTGAAACATGAATATTTTAAACATATTGAAAGGAAAATTGAAAATTTTTACAATGAAATTGATAAGGAAATGTACCTTAGATGTTTGTACTAATCAACTATTAAATTAATTGATGACATGCTTGATTTTGAGACTAATTGGCCCAACTTACATACACTGTGTTAAGTTAAAAAATTAAATTAAAAAACAAAAAAATTATTAAACAGAAAGTAATGAGAAAGATCAATTTTGATTGTGAATTCTCAAATTCAATATTCAGAAGATGTTAGCTTGTTGAAGTTAAAGATTGAGATAATATTATATTGTTGTTATTTATCATCTTTTTGTCATTTATGTAAGTCATTGCAATGACCTTGACTTGGTGTATGGATATTTTATTAAGTTGAAAACCTAATGTTTATGTAGAAATATTAAATGATTTTATTAAATGCTATGATGTTAAAATGGGTATATTCAGTGTCTATTGTTGTAAGACGTTGATGACAAAATAGAAGGATATAGTGTTCGGTGGAATTCAATTTTTAACAAAATAGTTTCGAACACTTTTGTTGTTAGGTGTTTTATTTCTTAGGCTCTCATTACTTGTTGGTAGAATCTGTATTAATAATGTATATATAAATCTGACCAATAGTCAAATGTTTTCCCTTTTTTTTTATATATAAAGTTATAAAATTAAATTTTGAATAAAAATACAATAGTTTTTATATACATAAAAGATTGCAAGATTTATGTATATAAAAACTATTGTATTTTTATTCAAAATTTAATTTTATAACTTTATATATAAAAAAAAGGGAAAACATTTGACTATTGGTCAGATTTATATATACATTATTAATACAGATTCTACCAACAAGTAATGAGAGCCTAAGAAATAAAACACCTAACAACAAAAGTGTTCGAAACTATTTTGTTAAAAATTGAATTCCACCGAACACTATATCCTTCTATTTTGTCATCAACGTCTTACAACAATAGACACTGAATATACCCATTTTAACATCATAGCATTTAATAAAATCATTTAATATTTCTACATAAACATTAGGTTTTCAACTTAATAAAATATCCATACACCAAGTCAAGGTCATTGCAATGACTTACATAAATGACAAAAAGATGATAAATAACAACAATATAATATTATCTCAATCTTTAACTTCAACAAGCTAACATCTTCTGAATATTGAATTTGAGAATTCACAATCAAAATTGATCTTTCTCATTACTTTCTCTTTAATAATTTTTTTGTTTTTTAATTTAATTTTTTAACTTAACACAGTGTATGTAAGTTGGGCCAATTAGTCTCAAAATCAAGCATGTCATCAATTAATTTAATAGTTGATTAGTACAAACATCTAAGGTACATTTCCTTATCAATTTCATTGTAAAAATTTCCAATTTTCCTTTCAATATGTTTAAAATATTCATGTTTCAACGTCAGCTGTCAACGTCAACGCAGAACAGATAAAAGCATATTTGAATATCCGACCTTGTCAGTCAGCTGTTGTTACTAGGCCAAGGATGGACGGGTGATATCGACACCCGGACCATGAAAAAAGTTTATATGTTTTTGTGCAACGTGTATGTGGCCGTTTCTTTCTGTTTTTTTGCTGTTTGCTGTTGTACGGAGGACTAAGTTAGCATTCAAAATTTAAAAATCAAATGTACATTCCTAAGATGCACTTGTTTACACCTCTATGTAGCGGTACTTTTTTAGTATTTGACGTAAGTAAAAAAAAGAGTTTTGTACTTCTTGTTCTTACAAGATCTCTTTTTTTATTTTAGCATTAGCTCTGATGATGACGTTTATGTCGAAAGCGCTCAGCTAAGGAAATAAAATTATTTACACACTTTGACATACTACATTTTCATTTTCCCTTATTCATTCAAGTGTGTACAAACTTATCAGTCTTTCAACTATTTTTAGAATAATAAGTTCTACCCGTTGGCCCTCGATATTTCTTTTTTCTGAAGAACGTCTCCTGAGTTAATTGAGTTAATGTTTGCTTAAATGCTTGCCGATTGAGTCGATGTGACTTCATCGGGGTTAGGATATTGGTTGGTGAAACAGAACGATACTTGGAGCGTTGCTCTCGTAGGGAACACACCGTTGTAAGTCACCGGTGAGCAATAAGATAGCTCTATTAAGTTCAGATTAAGCTTGATTTGATCCACCACATTTATTTGGTGTAGTAGCTATTGGTTGAGGTTTTTAGTATGAATATAATATTATCTGTAGTGGATCTGTTTGGTCTGAATCCATTTTGATAATCACCAATTATATTTTCGGAGTATTATACCAATATGTACAAAACTATGTCCTACAATAACAACTGTCGTTTTCTGTTTCGCGTCAAATCATCTCTGGATAAAAAGAAAGCGAAACGAATATTCAACAAGTGATATTTTTTGGGCTAGCAGCATCAGCGTCAAAACTCTAAAAATTTGCTATTCTAAAAACGTTCTCCTTACTCCCGGCATCGACATCGGCAGGAGGATAAGCAAATCAAGTCGATGCGAGATGCCCGTCGATTGACACCCACATCCACAGGAAAATCAATATTCCCAGCGCCACAATGGGGCTTACGTTCATCGTATTCGGCAACAGCTTCGAATCGAAAGCAACAAGTGTGTCGAGAAGCCGAAGCCGCCGAAGTCAAAACAATTGTCGAATATTTTATCTGTCTCTTTGCCCTGTCGGCACTCGACACTCCATTCGATCGTCATTTCCCACATATCGTAAAAATTTATTAGCGGATTCTTTCATGGAAATAGACCTCGACCTACAGGTTGTCCTTTTAGTGACAAATGATATGGCCAACAGAATGCAAATGTCTGATTTTTCATTGTATTGTACTATTTAATATATTTTTATATTATTTAATATTTTTTTAATGTTTTAGAATGCAGTCAATTAATTTGGGCTTATAAGTAAAACTCTTTGAGCTTCAGCGAGCTTTGGGAAATTTTATTTATTTTCTTACAAATTCATTTCAAACAACCTAAATTTTAAGAGTCTAAGTAAAGCTTTAGGTGCCCTAGAATCAATGTTATGGTAGATTTAATGCCAGGATATACGTCTACGTCCAGGACCTCTCTTATCCTGTATCTTGATTTGTACAATCAACTGTAGAAATAGGTATTTTTTATTTATTATTATCCCGGTTATTTATAGCGTTCTTCGCTTTCCGGTTCCAAGTTTCCAGCTTCGTCGGTCGTTCCATTCGCCAAAGTGAAGGTTCCTTTCCGACATTGCCTTCTGAATGCCGCCTAGCCAGGATTGTTTCGGCCTTCCCCTCTTCCTTCTTTCCCTTGGCGTCCATTTTAGAATTTGTTTTGGCAGTCAGATCAGTTGTCTCCTTTGAATTTCGTCTATGATGGTTGACTTGACTCCCATTCTATTTCTGATTTGGTCATTATGTATTCTTTCAAGCCTTGATTTTCTAGCCGATCTTCTCCAAAAGTCCATTTCCAATGCAAGTAGGCGTCGTTCTAGGGATTTAGTAAGCTTCCATGTTTCGCATCCATAGAGCACTATACTTTTGAAGATGGAGTTAAAGATAAGATGTTTTCTTTGATTAGATAGTTCTTTTGACCATAGCATCGGGTTTAGGCATCCAATCACCATTTTTCTTTTCACGATCCTTTGCTCTATCTCTTTTTCGGTGCACCCACAGTGCGTTTCATTATTTCAAACTCCATACTCCACTTTCATACTCCAAATTTAGACTCTTTTGTACTAATTTCTCTTAGAGACAGCTTAACGTCTGGAACATCTTTGAAATTATGAAAATTCTCTTTGCATTCTCTTATCTGTATTTTTTGAAAAAAGTGTGTGTATTGTTCCGTATTTCGTAACAACTCTATATAAACCGTCAATTATTGTTTTATCCTGTATGATACCCAAAATATTTCGAGCATCTTCTTGGCACGCGTTCGAGCATGCGTTGTGCACAGACAGAAAAGATTAAAATAAATAAAGGAAATGCGATTGAAGGTCTTCATGCCCAGGCTGACGCTATGAAACAATTAAGTGAAATAAAAATTCCTCCAATTTCGATCGGAAAAACTGTAACAATACCTATCCCCAGTTTTGATAGAGCCAAAGAGGATGCTCGAAATATTTTGAGTAGCACAAAAGATAAAACAATTGACGGTTTATATAGAGTTGATACGAAACACGGAACAATAAACACACTTTTTTCAATAAATCAAATAAGAGAATGGCAAAGAGAAATTTCCTAATTTCGAAGATGTTTTATACGTTAAGCTGTCTCTGTCTCTAAGAGAAATTAGTACAAAAGATTCTAAATTTGGAGGACAAGGATTTATAAAATGATACTGCAATAAGAAATGCTCTTTCAAATTACGTAAATGTAAAAGGTCTAACGTATTGCAACTCTAAATGCCATAATGCGTCAACATGTGAAAATAAACACTAATTTTTTTTATAAAAATTACGACAATATAAAAATAATAAACATTAAAATTAAAAAATGACGTTTTATTAAACCTAATCTAACAAATTACGACCTTTTAATAGCTGATCGGGGTTTGACTAGTCAAACCCCGATTTCATAAAATTGAATTTCGACCTTTGCCTGACCAACTTAGTCTCTCCTAGGTTTGACTAGTCAAAGGCCGAAATTGTAATTTATTTCGGGCTTTGACTAAGACCGTCAGTCAGACCTGAGGATTGCCTAGTCAAACCTAGGAGTGCCTGAAATTCGGGCTTTGACTATAACATATCTACTGATACAATATGGGCAATTTTCGAAATTTTGGTAATTCTACCTTTTTTTTAGGAACATTCACAAAATTTTGTGGATAGGTGATTTTTAACATAAAAATAAAAAATTCAAGGCTACCTACATTTCTAAAAAAAAGTTCGTTCAAAAGGTTATAGGATAAAAACCTAATTTAATCTCAAAAATTCTCGAGTTTTCGCAATTTTCTTTAATAAATCTCAGTTTCTCAGTCTATGCAGACCACAGCAAAAGTAAAGTGAAAGATTTAAAAATTATATTGGAAAAGAATGAAAGGGAGACGCAAAGAATAGAAGGTTGACAAAGGAGCTATAGTGTAATAATTTTTGCGTGAATTTTTATTTTGCAAGTAAATTATTTCGATCCAATAAGGAATCTTCTATAATAATAAGACTTTTACCAATTTTTGCATGTTCCACTATTAAGTCTACATCTAAAAATATCAAAAATAAACTGGATGTTATCAATTCAACACATTTTCACCGGAACTAAATAATTTTTATGACCGAAAATTAACCAAGAAAATATTGCAGGCTGTATACTTAGAGAGCGCCTGGAAATAATTCAATACGTATATAATAGGAAATCGGACAGATTACATTCTTATCAACAAAAGATTTAGGAACTCCATCAGTACCTAGAGGTACGATATACTCTGGGGTAGATATTGGATCTGATTACAATTCTTCAGTCGCCGCTGTAAGAGTCAGAAATAAAGAGATAACAAGAAATAATAATGCTCTAGTAGATAATGCAGGAAAAGTTAGTATTGATGAACGAGAAATACTTGAAACATGGAGTAACTAAATAACTGAATTGTTCCAAGATGACAGGCCAAACATATACAGCAATGCAAATCAAGAATGACCGGAATAAGATCCCAGGTGAACTCTTAAAAATGATACAAGAGGACAAGAGGATCACATCGGACAAAAAAATGCGACAAATACAGATTATTTAACAAAATAAGTTCTCAATCGAACTAGCACAGAAAACGACAATAAATATCGTTCCCATACCACTAGATTGACAACAAGTGGAAGTTCTCCGGTTACTACCCCCGTGACTTTCAAAAATTTTAAGTCATACGGGTGCCGAGACGAACATTAAGATGAGGGAATTTTAAATAATTCACGCCCCATCTGCTCGGCGTGGTAAAAGTTCCAACGAGAAAGCTTACTACGTACTCCACAAAAGAGTAAATGAATTAAAAATGTATAAACATTTTCAATTTCTTTGCAATCCAAAAATGCAGCAGCATTACACTCTAGTTAAGTTGGAGAGTGCAGGAAGAGTCTATACCGGTTTCGGGGATTTTTCCCCTCATCAGTAGTCCCATATCAGTAGTCCCATATCCATAATCCTAGATTTTGCTTTTCTTTTTGGTAGATGTCTCTACGATATCCGTGGCATTTCTTTCTTTGCAATCCGGAAAGGCCCAAAGCAAGGTACCTGGTTGAATTGGAGAGAAGAGGATATGGGACTACTGATGAGGGGAAAAAATCCCCGAAACCGGTATAGACTCTTCCTGGACTCTCCGATTTAACTAGAGTATACTGTTGCTGCATTTTCGGATCGCAAAGAAATTGAAAATGTTTATACATTTTTACAGGTTAGTTAGTCTGATGAGCCACAAATTGAACATTTTTTGCGCTTTATTCAAAGAGAATAAGGAATCATTACGAAATATACCTAGATGAAACCCAGTTTGGATTTGGGAATGCGCTGGGCACCCTTGAGCCACTTTTTGGCTTAACTGTACTTCTAGAAAAATGTCGTGACCGGCGTATATATATATATATATATATATATATATATATATATATATATATATATATATATATATATATATATATATTTATATATTTATGTAGCTTTCATCGATTATGAAAAGGTTTTCGATAGGAAAAACATGGAACGCTTTTAAAGATATTAAGAACCAAAGCCATTGATGGTAGAGATCTACGTATCATAGAAAACTGGTGTCAGTAGCAGAAGGCAATCATAAAAAAGTCGATTGGAGATTGTAACATTCAAAGAGGCGTCAGACAGGTATACATTCTCTCCCCACTGTTATTTAATATCTACTTGGATTTAATTTTTAAACTGACCTTGCAAGGGAGTGAAAATCAATGACGAACTTATTAAAAATCTTGGATAGCCCTTTATAATGTATATTATATTAAATAAACCAAAAAACAAAACCAATGACTGAAAAATATAAAAATGTTCTAAAAATAATCACAGGTGTCAACTAAATAGACCATTCAGACAGCATATAACCTCTTAAACTTAAATGTCCCGTTTAGAACCCTTAATAAGAAATTTTTGCTAAATGTATTTCTTTATTTTTACCCTAATATTACCATTTATTACACCGTTAGTTGTTCTAAGGACAATCTGTATTGTTTCGAAAAAATGGGAGCGTTGGTGTGTACGAGATTTTATGATGAAATGCCAGCTGTTGTTTTTATTGAACAGTAGAAAGGAAATGATTAGGTGCTAAATATTCCATAAAATGTATATTTTTCAAGGAAAAATGTAATAATTATAATATAATCCTATATTTGGCATTTTAATATTACACAAATATAGTCAATTTCAGATATTTTTGTGTTTATGGGATTGGGGCACAATTGTTGCTGTATTGAAAATTGCATTTCTTAAATGAACTATTGTTTATCGTTTCGATTTCCACTCAGGAAAGCGTCCTCAGAAAATTAAAACGAGAATTAAGTCTGAAAATGCTGCGAAAATTCTCACAACCTGATCTTTTAGGTTATGGGTGTCTTCCTTGAAAATGAAATTTTGGTCTCGATCTTAAGGCACCTAGTAACCTGTGGTTAAAAAACATTGTTTGAAATGGTGTTCAGAAAAAGATCAGGTTGTGAGGATTTTCGCAGAATTTTCAGACCTAATTTTCTTTTTAATTTTCTGTGAACGATTTCCGAAGAGGAGATCAAAACGTCAAACAATAGTTTATTTAAGAAATGTAATTTTCATTAAACCAACAATAATTGTGGTGGTTCAATACCATAATGGTAGGGGAGCCCAAGCGAGGATTTTTGCAGTTACTCGAGCGCGTCAGATTATCATATGGGGAGAAACCTGGTACCCTGTAGATTGTAGATGTACCTCTACCATATATTGGCTCTTAACACAGGGAAGTTCGATAAGGGGGGCCCGAAAAATAAAATCTATCCTTAAAAAAACTCGAAATTGTCAGATTAAGATAAGGTAAGTTAAGTACATGCAAAAGAGTGTATATTTCAAAAATCTGACGATTTGGGCCGGGCGTAAGGAAATGGGTGAGTCCCAAAATTTCACAAGAAAAAAGAATACTTCGCGATGAGAGACAGATCGAAAAACTAAAAAATATGTGCTCAATATTTTTTTAAAATCTATCGAATGGTACCAAACACGACTTCCCACGGAGAGGGGTGGGGGGTAAATTTAATATTTTAAATACGAATCCCGCGATATTTCGCGAAATGAACATCAGATCGAAAAACTGTAAAATACACTTATTCAATATTTTTGAAAAATCTATCGAATAGCACCAAACACGACCCCCCACGAAGGTGGGATGGGGGCTTACTTTTAAATCTTAAATAGGAGCCCCCATTTTTTATTGCAGATTTGAAATCCTTACGTAAAAATAAGTAACTTTTATTCGAAACATTTTTTCGAATTATGGATAGATGGCGTTATAATCGGAAAAAACGATTGTTGGAAATGGAAAATTAAATTAAAAATGGCAAGCGCCCACTAAAATGGAAAACTTTATTTAACTTTTTTTGGTTTTAGGACCTACTCTTCACAACCCAATAGGTCCCCAAAGCGCTCGAGTGACTGCACATTTAGCATACTTTGCTCCCTACCATAAACACAATATTAAATAATTTAACATGCCACAAGAAAACAGTTTCAGAACTTTGCTATTTTTTTTTAAATTGACTTATTTGATATTTGACATAAATGAAATATTTTTTATGGCTATAGAGGTTGTTACAATAACCGCACAAGGAATAAAAATAGTTTATTTACGCGATAAATACATTATTTTTTGAATTTTAATTTGAGTAAAAATTATATAAACAATATTTTTATATCTAAATTAAAATAAATAAAAATTTGGCTCTACATTAAAACATATTTTTCCAACCACCTCTTCCAGCTCATTCCTCTTTTTCCCCTTTAAAAAGACACTCTCGTTAAATGAATTGATTTACTGATATATCAAAATATCATATTTCAAGAAATCGGAGCAAATGCACCAATGTATAAATCTGTCGTGATACTCTCTCGATGCGAATATTTTTCAATTGAATAATATAGAAAACTGGGGAAATGCTTCTGAATAATTTTTTTCTGCAAAATGTGTTAGTCGACAAAACTAATATTCAATATTGATACGTTTCGCCTTTTTATAGCTTTTAAATCAGCATATGATTATATTATAATTATTTATAACTGTCAGTGAGCGGTTTATCAGCTGTATACAATGATGAGCGCGCTAATAATCGAAAAAATAACGCAAAAAATGGAAAACGTATTAAGTTGTGAGATAAAAAGAAATGAAGATAATAGAGAAATTTAATTATTAGTAAATAAATATTTATAAAAATAAACCAAAATGGGTAAAAATTTTTTGTTAACATAGGTATTTGCACGAAATAATAATAAAACAATAGCAAATAATCATTTCGTTCTGAAGCGAAACAAGAGACGTCTTATCTTATTTAGTTCATAGAGTGTCAAAAGCACTCACTAGTTCAACCCTTGTTTCAAAATAAAACTTTAAATGAACTTTTATAACTAAAATAAACACTACTTCCCTATGAATCAACACTAACGAATTCTTAAAATAATACACTACTGCACTGAACAGATATCGATACAGAACAGAACAGAAATCTGACGCAAGTTTGTCAAAATGACAGTGACACAAATATGATACAAAAATGGGATAAAAAAAAGTTTATTTTGAAGAAAGTGTATTTTTTGTTCTTCTTTTTACAGGCGGGCGCTACAGGCTCGTTTTTTAATATTGTATTTAGTTATATAGTAATTTCCACATACTAACATATTTCTCAAATTGGGCTCTGTACCGCCATTCTTTACTTTATTACGAATATGTGTGCCAAATATTTCGACATAATATTCAAAATTAAAGCCGCAATCTTGAAACGCGTTTTCCGTTTTGTTGACGCGCTACTGTAGCCTCTTCAACATCCAAGGATTGTTGGTTGGCATTGTTCGTCATTTAGAGACAAATCCACCCATTTAGCAACCCTCGTTATGGTGAGTCATGCAGTGCCTAAGGGCCTTATCTTTATAAATTTTTTCCATCGTTTGGAATTTTAAGTAATTATGTTAACGTAACAAATTTTTATACCATTTAAAGGGTTTATACCAACGAACTGTCAACACTGATGGAATGGGCATGAAGCGAATTTAATGCGGCCAGGATGAGATAGCGTAGTCAGGGAAGGATGGAAGATAATCGTCATCTTTCGTAAACAAAAAAATTGATAGTGGTATAGGTAGTTGTAGCAAATTTTCCCTGACATTCTCTGTCTCTCTCTAGGACCTCTCTCTTGTATGTTGGCCGCAATCTCGCTTCACTGTTTGAACGGAGCCATTCCATCAGTATTGACGGTTCGTTGGTGGATACCCAGGTATTTTTTTGGTGGCTCAGCATGTTATCAACCAGTTCTAAACACTGTTGTTGATATTTTATATATCGAAACCGTTCTGTGATTGATGTAGCCCATAAAGGGATTTTAACAAATTTAATACCTTTTATAAAAGATTTTCAATTAAAGTTTTTTTATATATTTATTGTTGTATAATCTTTATGGGAAAAATTTAGAAAATAAATTTATATCAGAGACCACAAGATCATAGATTTTCATCGCCCTGTATATGACCAAAAATTGTAAATATTATAATTTAGTTAGTAAACAGTGTTTTCGCGGAAAGTGAAATCGTTAAGTGATTTGTTAATGTTTCTCTGAACGGACACACAATTGTGCGGTAAAATTAGAAAGTACATTTATTTCGCTTTGGAATGAACAATGACGTTTTATAAATGTTTCTTAGAAGGATAGGCAGTAAACAAATTTATTGAGTTTAGAATATAAGGTTTTTTGTTTAGCATTTTGAAACAACGAAAGTAATTTGTTGTCGCCTAGAATTTAACAAAATGGAAAAGTTGTATACAAAATAAATTGGTTCTTAAGAAATGAAAATATGGATGTAGTGGGTAGCGAAGATGTTTGTGATTGGCGGAGAATGATGGATGGAAGGGATGAGAGTGTTAAGTCTGATTTTGAGAAGAGAAAAAATGGTCACTGTGTAATGAATATCTGGAGAGTACAGTCCAGTTTTTAAAAAGTGAGAAGTCGGTGTAAAGTGGTGAAATCGTGGTAAAACAAAAATCGTTGACCGAGTTGAGAAGTTAATTTTCCTTGTGTCTAAGGAGATTCCTGTTTTCTGTCTAGAACGAGTACCCGTAGGGTATCAATTTGCACAAGATATCGAGCAGAGAGAAAACTGAATAGAGATTTCGAGCGAGTCCCGTTTGTTTGTTTGTTTGTGAAGCAGTTTGGAGGAGAAGGCCCTTTCGCTACATCCTAGGAGCACGTGTGGGAGAATCGAGGATTACGCCAACCAGGAGAGAGTTTGTTTTATATCCACACCATATTTGTTTATATTTTTGTATTGAACAGTTCTATAGCATAATTTAGTCATTCCAAAATTTCAAGAAGAAATAAGTAATCAATTCAAAAGGAGAGAAGTAAATTTTAGTATTTTTTGCAAGAATAGTCTAACGAATTATTTATATAAAATTTTTGTTAAACAAAGGAGATATCAGAATTAAAGTTTACTTTATTAGAAGAGAAATAGTTGCAAACTAATTGAATTTTAGTATAATTTTTAAATCTTATTTTTATGGTATATTGGATAAATAAAAAATATTTATAACATTTATATGACATCGAATGTGTTTAATTTCCTTGTTTTGTCCCTGGATGAAGTAAGCAACTAGAGATACTAGAAGCCACAAACCAAATGTAATACATTAAAATAAATTATTAGCCCTGAGAATAAAATTTGTTAGAAAATTTAATTTAATTTTGGTTTTGTTTTAAATAAGAAATAATTAAAATAATTAAGTAATTAATTAAAATAAAAAATTTCCTAATCAATCTCATAACAGAGAGAAATACAGAGCATAACATTATATATTAGCCTTTTCCAAATCAAAATATTAAAATTGTTCACACTTTCTGCAAATTTATTATTTCCAAAGGGCATCAATATTTTTCGCTACATACAATCTCATTGTTCACAGCTCAAAAGAACGTATGAGATTCCCTTTCACATTCGCATTAAAAGTAAACATCAAATTCATTTCGCAGTCAACACACACGCATTAAAAGAAACGCGAGCGGACAAAAAAGAGAAAACTAGAAAAATCTCCACTCACGTTGACAATACTTCTTTTGTTAAGGCTGTGATGACATACAACAATGATACCGGGTTTTCACTCAGTCCGGATTTTCCACAGGCAAATCCTACTCATTTTTTGACGGGTGAAACTTTTTTAGTACATATTTAGTCCAATAATATAAAAATACAGTACAGTCGAACCCGCTTATTGGAATAGCCTTCGTGCCAAGTAAAAGTATTCCTATAACCGGGATATTCTAATAACCGATCATTAGTGGCTAGTAGGAAAATTTCGGGGCCTCAAATTTCTATTCCTTAAAACGGGATATTCCTTTCTAATAAGCGGGTTCGACGTACTTATAAAACAAATTTCAAAGTACATACATTCATAGGCAACATCTGAAGAAATGGAAATAAAGAGACGAGTCAGCCAAGACTGCATACTATCACCTTTATTATTTAACGCTTATTATGAAGAGGTAATTCGAGAAACTCTGGAAGATGAAACAGTCGACATAAGAGTAAATGGAGTCTTAGTTAACAAAATCAGATATGAAGATGATACAATACTAAAAGCCGATAGTTTACAAGACCTGGAGAGACTCATGAGTAAAATAGTAAGGTGTAGTAGGGGGTACGGCCTCTCTCAATATCAAAAAGACGAATTTTATGAAAATTAGTAGAAACAACCATAATACTAACCCAATATTCATAGTAGAGGGCCAGCAGATCGAAAGAGTAAAAAGTACACTTACCTAGGAACACTTATTACATAAAATAATGACTACACTGCTGAAATCAAAGTCAGAATCGAAAAGGGACGTTCTAATTTTACGAAAATGAAAAAGGTCCTATGTAGCAAAGATTTAACATTAGCTCTTAAAGTACGCCTAACAAAATGTTACGTATATACAGTGTACTATACTATGGAGTGGAATCATGGACGTTAAATCTAGAGACATGAGACGACTTAACGCCTTTAAAACGTGGACCTATAGAAGAATTACGAGGGTTTCCTGGGTAGATAGAGTTACGAATACGAACAGTGAACTACTGAGAAGAATAGGTAAAGAAAAGGAAGTTGAACTTAATTAAAGAAAGAAAGCTACAGTATCTCAGACATGTGATGCGGGGCGAGAAGTATAGCATAGCGACTCATAATGCAAAGAAAGATAGATAGCAGAAGAAGCATCGGAAAAAACAAATTTCATGGCTGAAGAACCTGAGAGAATGGTTTGGATTCAGCTCAAAACAACCTACGTAGCAGTGAAGGCACCTGAAGAAGAAGAATATAGGGCAAACATAGCAGTGGTTAAAACAAAGAATAACGCAACGCAAAAGTGACTGCAAAACAGGAAAATACTTGTGCAGTAGCTATTCCAACACAAGAGGCCAAACATTTAATTTAATCAGATATAAAGACCTTTGATAAATAAAACAACTATAAAAAACACCACAGGTGAAAAAAGGACCGAGCAGTACCGCTTCTGACGTTTTCTGACGTGTTTGTCAGATAGAATTAACTTTACAAAATAAAATACAAGACCTTATACAGTGACGCATAGTTTGCCACTTTATACTGTAATGGATTATAGATACTTGGGTGAGGAAATATCTAGCAACAGGCATCTGTGGAAGAAACAAAACAGCAGGCAACGAAAGCAGCGAGAATATCTGGTTTCCTGAGGGATATGATCTGCCAGAATAAATATATGAGCACCGAAAGCAAAGTCCGCATTTTAAAGATATGTGTTCGCGGGGTATCTGAGACAGTAGGCATCTCAAAATATCGCGTGATTCATATGCTGCATGAAATTTTGAGCATGAAAAAGCTGTCGGCGCGATGGGTGCCGCGTTTTCGTAATCATGCCAACCAGCGCCACCATGAGACGACTTCAGAGCAATCTCTCAGACTGATTGCGTAATCTGAAGGAGTTTTTACGTTGCTTTATAACCGACCATGAAACTTGGATTCACAAGTAATCACAAGAAACCAAGAAACAGTCGATATAGTGGACATCACTTCGTGAACATGCACCAAAGAAGGCGAAGACTATTCTATCGACCAGAAAGGTGATGGCCATCATTTTCTGGGATTCACAAAGTGTGATCTATATCAGCTTCCTGAAAAAGAGCAAAACAGTCATAGGTGTTTACTATGTCGCAATGTCGCATTATTAGGTCGATTCGACGACGACTTGCAGAAAAAATAGCGTCAATGGGGGAAGAAAAAAGTGCTGTTCCATCATGACAACGCACCGGCTCACATCTCCGTCGTCGCCATGGTCAAACTGGTCAATTTGGGCTACGAGCTACTGTCCCATCCACCGTATTCTCCAGATTTGGCACTGTGCGACTTCTTTTTGTTTCAAAACTTGAAAAAGTCACTCGTCGGGCAGAAATTTAAGTCGAATGAGGAGTTTATCGCCGCCATGGAAGCCTATTTTGCAGACCTCGAGAAAACGTATTCTTGAGATGGGTTAATGAAGTTGGAGCATCGCTAGGTCAAGTTTATAGAGCTAATAAAAATCGCCACTTTTTCTAAATTTTCGTTATTCTTTTGGAGGCTAAGTACTTATCGAACCGCCCGCGCCCTAGTAAACTCGTTTGAAAGGTATTTAAAAATCCAGTTTCATCAAATAGTTAACTTGACATTATACAAAGAAAAATAAAACCTTGTGTCCTTAAATTGGTTCACTGGACCCAGAGATTTAGCTCTTCAAATATAGGGTAAAAACCGCTATTTTTGACCCTCTCGAGAGACATATTTCAGGCCCTGGGTCATCTATTTAGAGAGCTAAAAAATGGCTACAGGCTACTTTTTAAGGTACAATAATATTACCAAAATTAGGTAAAAATCTGCGGAGCCCCCATACAAAAGTGGTAGAAAAGTAAAAATATTGCTCATATATACAGTGGAACCCCGATAAGTCGGCCCCCGATATCCCGGAAGTCCGGCTAACCCGGATCAATTTTCATCAAACATTTCAACAATAAAAATGTATGTAATATAATATTTGAGAGATAATGTGTATTTGTGTAATTTGAACTATACGATAGTAAAAATGACGCATGGTACACTGCGGCAGAGGGACGTTCATTGTTTGGATTATCGTAAACAACAGGCACCCATATCCCTTCATTTATTTTAAACTGTATTAGCATTGTTTAAAAAAGACTAAAAGACTATATAAAAAATTCTTTTTTAGACAATAGTCTTAGTCTCCACTGTTCTTAAATAACATAACATCGTTTTGATTGTGACACTATTGTGTAGTATTACAGTCGTATTGTTCGCTTCCGTTCTGTAATCGTGCTTCAGATAAGTTTGTGATTGCGTGTTTTTTTGTCTGCGTAATGGCAACAAAACGTAAAAATGTTGTAGTGACAATGGAAAAGAAACTAGAAGCATTAGGTAGGATTGATAAAGGCGAATCTTTAAAAACAATTGCAGCATCATATGATGTCAGTACATCTACAGTTACGGATTGGAAGAAAAATAGAACTTTTATAGAGTTTTAAATAGAATTTTTTACCAAGAAATGAATAATACTCTATAGTCTATAGGGTGAGGCAGATAAAGGGCCTATTAGAAATATCTTGAGAACTAAAGGCAACTAAATCATGAAAATTGGAATAAAGGCGTTTTAAAGACTGATCTATTTAATGAAAATATTTTCATCTATTTGGTACTTCCGGTTATACCGGAAGTTGCTTATAACTTCGTTTTTTTAAATGGGACACCCTGTATATTTTTACATATTTAGATTCACCTTGATTTCTTCTTTCTTAAAATATGGTGTTTTGTAATATTGTACAGGGTAGTCTAAAAGATAATTACGTTTTTTTATTAATTTCGTAGCAACTTCCACACCCTGCAGAATTGTAGTAGTTTGACATCAAAAATTCTATTTATACTTAAATGATTTTTAATATAGTCTACTATTGTTAAGAATTATTAGTATACGCTGTGAGCTCGTACGTAGAGGAGATATTTATAAATTCGCGAGCGCCAGTAGTGACAAGTCTGTAAACGTTTACTGGAAATTTGACACAAATGTCAAAGTGATTAATTTAAAATTAAAATTAAAAACATTAATTATAAAAAATATTAGTTGGTCAAAGCTGTGGTATTTATTTTTACCTTAAATATACTTACGTTTTAAATACTGAATTTACGTCTTCTTAATGTTCCGTAATATGTGATTATAAATTAATCTATTAATCTTAGCGCCATCTACACGATAATTGTAAAAGTATCCGAAGTAAGAAATTAATATTTCATCAATAGAACGTCAAAATGACTAGCAAAATCTTAAAAAAATCTATTACAATTTAATTACTTTTTAGCGATAACAATTAAATAATAAATTTAAAAATTACCGGTGAAAGTTGAATTAGTAATCCGCTAGGAGCGACACCAGCGAAGCTGAGAGCGTATAGCTAAATTTTTAATTTTGGTATACAGGTTTGGTCGAAATTAAATGGAACTGTATTTGGAATGATATTTTAGTATTGTAATGAAATGCTATTTTATGGTACTTTTTAATTTCTTAAGCATTCCCTATACCCAACTGCTTTAATTTGTGCTTAATTGTTAATCTCACCAACAATCTTTACTACGTAGGTATTTTGATAGCTCAACCATTATTGGCAATTTTAAGTATCAGTCTAGATTAATAGGTATTTATTTGCGAAATATGATTTGTGATTGAACATTTTCACGACCAACTTAAAAAAATTTCACGTATTTTGTGTTGGAATTAATGTTTGGTTTGAATCACCAATAACTCACAAATTAAAGCAGTTAGGTATAGGGAATGCTTAAGAAATTAAAAAGTACCATAAAATAACATTTCATTGCAATACTAAAATACAGGGTGTTCCATTTAAGAAAACTAAGAAAATACTCATTCCTAGTTTCGACCAACCCTGTATACTAAAATTACAAATTTAGCTATACTAATAACTTGACAATAGTAGACTATATTAAAAATCATTTAAACCTAAATAGAGTTTATTATGTCCAACTACTACAATTCTACAGGGTGCGAATGTTGCTACGAAATTACTAAGAAAACGTAATTATCCTTTAAACTACCCTGTATAATATTACAAAATCTCATATTTTAAGAAAGAAGAAGTCGAGGAGAATCCAAAAATGAGAAAATATACAGGGTGCCTCATTTAAAAAAACGAAATTATAGAAAATAGATGAAAATATTTTCATTCAATAGATCAGTCTTTATTCCCTTTATTCCCTTTATTCCAATTTTGATGATTCAGTTACTTTTAGTTCTCGAGATATTTCTAATAGGCCCTTTTTCTGCCTCACTCTGTATACTCTATATGACTATACGTAATTTAGATGTATACTGTGCATATACAGTGATGAGCGCTCTAATAACCGGCAAAATAGCGCAAAAGATGGAAAACATAATACATTGCGAAACAAAAAGAGATGAAACTAGTGGAGGTGGAAATGGTCGTTATATACGTATAAATTAACATTACCTTACATAGTTCCCCGCGTTTAGACGTCTGTGATAGGAGTATTTTATAAAATTCTCCTGTCACAGTGACAGTTTTCATACTCTTCTGATACGTCTAAAGGTGGGAAACTATGCAATGTAATGTAATTTATACGTTTATAACGATCATTTCCATCTCCTCTAGTTCCATCTCTCTTTACTTCGCAATATATTATTTTCCATCTTTTGCGTTATTTTGCCGGTTATTAGCGTGCTCATCACTGTATATTTCATGTTATTTCAATTATAACGGAGTTTATCTGTAAGAATGCCGTATTTTATTAATTTTTACCATATTCTCCGGCTAACCCGGATTTTCGATAACCCGGATCGGCCGCGGTCCCGATTAATCCGAGTTATCGAGGTTCCACTGTAATAGTATATTATATAATTAACATTACATTTTTCAAATTGATGTCTCAATTTATCGATCTATAAAATAGGCATTGTGTCGTTTGCATAAATTTCTCTTTAGTTTTTTTCCTAACGGAGTTCTCCGAACCTATGATGTAAATCTCTTGATCATAATCGTTCGTTATTTCTGCATGAAATGATCTGACCTGCTTAGGCTAATAAAATTGGCTACGAAGTCAATTTAGTTCTTGTATTTATAATAACTTTAATATTATTTGTCAGCGTAAATTAAAATATTAATTGCTGAATTCTCGTACGAACAAATAATGGATTGTCATGTAACGTTCTAGTTGCGCTACATTGTATCAGCGATCTAAAACGTACTTATCACGGAATACAATTATTATCAACGAATAGCTAAGGACATCTAAAAGTATTGGTACATTTAGGTATGAGATGGTAAATGATCAATCAAAAATATACACGGTGTTACAACGAAAATTTGTAGGTAGTACTATCCCCTAAAACTCGAAAAAATAAATCTCCTTCTGGTACTTTTTGTAAATCGATTTGTTAATTGCGTTGCTCAAGTATTCCTTAAGTTATTTCTCCATCTCTTTGGTGGTCTCCCCGGTGGTCGCTTTTCAGCTGGTTTTCCTTCTAGCGCAATTCGTGGAAGCGATTCTGTGATTCTCCATGCATTTTACATGATTGGACCATGTAACTATATTGGACCATTGTATATTATATGTATAAAAAAAAGAATGTGTGTGTACTTTGTACGCACGTAAGAAGTTATACTTCTACTACATATTATGTGATTTTTAAGGCAATACCAAAAATTAAAAAAAAAATAAAAGAATAAAACGCACACAAACACATTGAAAAATGCCACAAAGAAAAAATGATTCCTGAACGATAATAATTGTTGGCAAAAATTTTAAATACGCATTTTCTGAAAAAAAATTATATAACAAATATACTTACAATCATAAAATGCATAAAAAAATTAAAAATAAAAACTGGCATCGGGTATCGAACCCGTGACTTTCGGGGCGCTTTGATTCGTAATCGAAGCCTAGACTCACTCGTCCAATTCCACATTATTTGTCATGTGAAAAATAGGGTAACTGAACGTTTTACTGTTTGACAGTTGTTTTGAATATAATTAAATTATGTAGTTTAAATTTTGTGGAAGAAAATATTAAAATATAACAAAACAGTAAGAAAACAATATATTAGATGAAGATTGGTAGAACTTTTGTTGGTAATCAAATTAAGTATGTAAATCAAAGCATTACATACCTACTATATAAATAAATCTACGCCAAAAAATCATAATTTAAAAATAAAAATTGGACCTAATTTGGGATTTCTCTCTAAAATCCCCATTCTTGAGAAAATAAATGTACAGTAGAGCGTCGATTATCCGAACGTCGATCAACCGAACGACCGCTTATTCGAACAATCGACTCCCGCGTCCCGCACTCGAATACCGAGCAAGCGTTAGTAATTGACGCTTAAAATATCTTCAATTTTCTTCAATATTGTATTCAAAAATAATTATGTTGTTGCAAAGACTGCACTTTTTTGTTTAGTTGCTAGTTGTCATTATCAAGATATAAATAAATATGTAGGTATATAAATATGGCTTTTATTCACTTGTGGATAAATATGTATCAATATATTGTAGTTCGATTATCCGAACAAATCGGTTTTCCGAACACCTATGTCCCCCAATTAGTTCGGATAATCGACGCTCTACTGTATTTCAACCTAATCCAAATGTATAATTACAATCTGATTATAATAAAAACTACTTACCAAATTAGAATGAGTTTTCCTTGTCCAAAATAGTCCAAAAGTCCAAAAATATAGGTATATGAAAACTATTTAAAAAGGCAGTATAACTATTAACTAACTTTTGCTTGTTGTTTCTTTTCACACAAATTTTAAAACGCAACAACCATAAATAATCAAACTATAGCTGTACCACAGCCGCCATATTGAATAATTTTTGACATGTCATTTGAACATCCAATCAGAACAAAGTTATAATGCGCATGCGCCGGGATCATAGGTTTTAACATATAAAAATTCACCCTCATATCGCCGGTAAAGAAGTATAACTTCAAAAATATATGTAAAAAATAGATTGTTTGACAAAATCCAAAAATCAGTCGATTTTTATGCCTAGGGGGAGTAATTTTTATGCAAAAATAATTCGAGCTGGAGGGTTACAACTTTTTACATATTTTTATAAGAGGACAAATGACGTAATTTGGAAAAGGGATTTTACGGATTTGTGTTTAAAAAAAAATATGTGTGTACTTTGTACGCAATTAAGAAGTTATACTTCCATTATAATATAATTTCAACGAAATAAATATACCTACTTAACAGTTACAATACAAACAATTAACAATAATTACCAAAATGAACGAAAACTTACCAATGCCAAATATTAAAAAAAAAAAGAAAAAAATATGAATCGTCCGGGATTTGAACCCGCAATCTCGCGATTTTTTTATCTCTGGTCCAATGCTCTACCAACAAGGCCATCAAGCCTCATGCTACTTACCTTTCAGATATACATAATTGTACATCACGGTGACAAGTGAAATATAAAAAATATATGTTTTATTATTTTACGCCCAAGGAAGACAAATCCAAAGACACAAAATTATAATAAAAAACCTTTTAAACCACCTTTTTCAAATTGCGCAAGTTGTATTATTAATATTAATGTTAATAAATGAAATATAAATATTTTGACGTTTCACAATTTGACAATTCACTTTTAACTGCAGTGCCTTAAAATTTTTAAAGCACTAATGCCTTAAAGTAGCATTTTTAACGCTCCTATGGAGTCCTAAGAATTGCATTTTTAACACGTTTGTAGAAAAATATATTTAAAAACACTAATATATTCTTTCCACACCTTTTCTGGACTGATACATACATAAATTAAAACATTTTGAAGTATAACTTCAAAAATATAATATGAAAACTATTTAAAAAGGCAGTATAACTATTAACTAACCTTTGTTGTTTCTCTTCCCACAAATTTTAAAACGCAACAACCATACATAAAAAAACCGTCAACCGTCCAAACCACAGCTGCGCTACAGCTGCCATATTGGATAATTTTTGACATGTCATTTGAACATCCAATCAGAACAAAGTTATAATGCGCATGCGCCGGGATCGTAGGTTTTAACATATAAAAATTCACCCTCATATCGCGCGTAAAGCAGTATAACTTCAAAAATTGATCGCTTGTTGCTAACAAATAACAATGTCAAAATCAATTATTTATGTGCATAGGAGGAATGCAACAGGACATGATATTACAAAGTGAGGAATACATCACATTAGGCCTTTTGTCGAAATATCTAGGCTTACTTGGTACGAATAATGGATCGCACAATACGATATTTAGCAGCGTTAAAATTATTGTTGTCACCCTGTACCTATATGTTTCTTATGCCAACCTGTGGGCAATTTGTAGAACGTAATTTTGGAGAGGTAGTTTTTGAATGACAACATTTTGGACTTTAATATAAATTTTCTTCACAGTACTGTTGAAGTACTCCCGTCTCCTGGAACTTTGTTTTATCGTTAAATACCTAGGTTAAACATAGCAGAATATGTACCCAGAAAAATGGAGGACAAGCGAGCTAATACTATTCAAAAAGGGTAACAAAAAGGGTACCAATTTGCTAAATACTACCCCGAGACTTACAACTAAAATTTTCAAGAACGATTAAATCAGCTCATGAACTTAGCAGAGGAGCAAAAAGGGAAGTTTCCTTTCTGTATAAGGAGGGTCGTGTACAGATGCAACATTGGTCATAAAATAAATGAAAGAGGAAGTACTAGAACACAATAGACATGCATTCCTATGTTTGATCGACTTGAAGAAGGCATTTGACAAAGTAGGACGTAGGTGGACAACCTGTACATGCAGGCAATGGAATAAAACACGGGGATGCACTAAGCCCTATACTATGCTATTCAATCTAATCATGGACGAAGTCATAAAGGGCATCAATAAAGGAAGAGGATACAGAATGAAGAATAACGAAATTAAATTTCTCTATTACGCAGACAGCAAAATAAAGAGAGCCTTTAAAGGCTAGTTCACAGACTTAATACACCAGCATAAAAATTTAACAAGATGATTTCAAATGTTGAATGGGTTGCATGTGAGAGTTCATTTTAAATGAAGTAAAAGACAGACGTACTCTCAATCATTTATTGTAACTTCCGACGACCGGTTTCGCTCTCTAAAGTATGCAGAGCATCTTCAGGTCAACGGTTACAAGTCACTAAATGCTACAAATAAAAAACCAGAATTAGAACAATGTCTGGTTGTAAAAGATGTTAAAGATCCATAAGATCAAGACAATGTTGAACAACATATATAAAAGTAGTGAAAATAGCAGAAAAATACATATGCATGTAAAATCGGGGGCGGTAACAAACGTCCCCAAGCTTACAAACACATGCAGATGTATACCGTCTATAATCATGCAACTATAACGTGTCGTACTTACATTCGGATACAAGGAGCTACTACCTCAGTATTCATTAACATGATGTTCTTGCTTAAGTTATGCTAACGGGATATGGTGGAATAGACGGAGAATGTTGCAAAGGTAAACAAGTTTATGGGATTTGGGAATTCTTGAGGGTGAAGAGATAGTTGTTGAAAGACAACCAACAAATATGTGCCTGTTATTATGTTTGTGAAGTAAACTATGGTGAATGTCATATATACAATTTTTTAAAATGTGATGGTTTTAATGGTTTTAAATATTTTTATTTCTATTTATTAAAAGATTTATTTATGTTAGTGTAAGATTGACAACGTTTGGATCAAGACGGGTCGAATGTGTAATATGTATGTTAGATGTGAATTTGCAGCTGTAACCTAAATTGTTAAGGTCAGTACTTCTTGATGTTTTAATGAAAGGAGCAGTGGTCGTATAAGGGATGACCAATCAAAAAGCTTAAAAGTTGTAGCTAAAATATTAAATTAGCAGTCATGTAATAAAAACAGTAATAAATGTGAATTGATAGACAACAATGTAGGTACATGAAACTGAGATATAAATTAAAGAGTGGAGAATTAGAGTAGAAAGAAAGATAGGAATTAAAAATTTAGTTGAAAGTAATTGATTGTAAATTGAGACTATGTTTTAATGATATAAGCAGTGAAGAAATATTAATACACTATTGAATCAGATAAAATAAATGAATAGTAATAAATTATATTTTGGGGGTATACCTACATTGTATTTTAAAATTCGTCAATAAATAAATAAGTAAATTTACTAAATTAAGTAAATTTAGTTGGTTGGTTGTTTTTCAACAACTATCTCTTCACCCTCAAGAATTCCCAAATCCCATAAACTTGTTTACCTTTGCAACATTCTCCGTCTATTCCACCATATCCCGTTAGCATAATTTAAGCAAAAACGTCATGTTAATGAATACTGAGGTAGTAGCTCCTTGTATCCGAATGTAAGTACGACACGTTATAGTTGCATGATTATAGACGGTATACATCTGCACGTGTTTGTAAGCTTGGGGACGTTTGTTACCGCCCCCGATTTTACATGCATATGTATTTGTCTGCTATTTTCACTACTTTTATGTATGTTGTTTAACATTGGCTTGATCTTATGGATTGATCTTATGATTGTATGGACAACCAGACATTGTTCTAACTCTGGTTTTTTATTTGTAGCATTTAGTGACTTGTAACCGTTGACCTGAAGATGCTCTGCATATTTTAGACAGCGAAACCGGTCGTCGGAAGTTACAATAAATAATTGAGAGTACGTCTGTCTTTTACTTCATTTGAGGGGTGTAAAATCAAAGTCGGCAATCGCCCATTTCCATAATTTTGGGAAACCGCGAAAAACTGTAGAAACTAGCAAAATTAAATTAACGCAATAAAACTGATAAGAATCATATAAAATTAGGTTTGTGATCGGATATCCAGAAGGCGGAGCTTAGGAAATTATTTATTTTCCTTTTTTTAAATATTTTTGTTTGGAGATTGCCGCTTTTGTTTGCAACGCAGGTAGATTGACTGATATGAAAATGATCTATAAGGATATTACCAGTTTTGAAACTAATTAAACATCATGGTGCCGGTTACTTAGTGAAGAAAAATATATTTTGATATTCAACAATAATGTAAAAGCAATTTAAATGCATATTACGTAAACCAAAATATCCGGAAGTTCGGGTATATATTCACAGGTTTTGACAGAGTTCACGACATTTACAGTTGATCACGTGCGAGCGCAACGTGGTTCTTATTGGGCCGCAGCGGAGATTGCCGTGTTTGGTACGCACTCAGCTATAAATATTGCCGCTTTTGATCCTAACATGAATTTTTAACTGCGATTTTTATACAGTTAAGACCACTTTTGGTTTTTACAAATAGTTTTATCTAACAGATAATAAAAAAAACACAACAAATGGCGTCCCTAACTCAAAACATGAAAAAGTGGAGATTGCCGCCTTTGATTTTACACCCCTCATTTAAGATGATTTCAATTCAGAAAACTGCAACAGTAGTAATCAGTAAAGAACTAATAAGATGTAAATTGTAACTCGATAAAATTCGTATTGGATAGGTAATGGAAATAGAGTACCTAGGGAATACACTGTCCAGATATGGAGACTTTGAGAAAGAAATATGAGATCAAGTACAAAGAGCAAATAGACTAGCAGGATGTCCTAATAACACTATGAGATAGTAACGGTAAAAGTTGTTAAAATAGCAAGGGGCAAATCACTAAATGGTAGAAGAAAGAAACATCGGCCGACCGCGCAAGAGATGGAGTGAATCTTCCATAGAAGCAACAACCCACAAATGAACAAGCAAAATTGTTTATATAAAGCAATAAGGAAAGAAGAAGGATAAGAATATAAAAAGAAGAAAGAGAAGAAACTTTGTCTCGCAATTCTGTATTAACTAAAAACTCTTTGAAGTGTTTTATTCTGTTTTTACAGTGCATGTTGTTCCTTAAAATATCCATTGAAAAGATTTTCTACTAATTAGATTTGATAATTTTTTGTTGAAATTAATTTTCCTGGGTCTTATATTTATTTTTTTCAATTAGTATTTAGTTATTTTCTTTTTATTTTATATTTCAAATTATTATGACTTAATTTTTATCGTAGTTTTCAATAAAACTAATCTCGTACGTTCATGAGCCCCGTGGCAAATAATTACGAAAAAAAGAACGTACTGCGTCCTCCGGCAAAAAAGTTTTAAACTTAATAAAATGAAATAGAAAAACCACTTTGAAAGAGACACGAGAAAACTGTTGAATGGAATAATACAGGTTAACAGAGAAGTCTATAATGTCGTTAGCCCGACCCTTCATGCGTGGAGGGTTCTCTCTAATTGGATTACTTTTGTAATTCCTTCAATTATTTCTCAGTAGGAAGGACCTATGATATTTTAATTAAAACCAATTTTTTTTGTGTGGAAGAAAACAAGGGAAATGGTATATTAGGGTTTATATCAACGCATGCAAAAATTTTGAACCGTGATCTTTTTTTTGTATGCTATTAAAATAAGGTTACCTCTTAAGTATTCTAAAGTACACGTCTGATAACATAATAATGTTTTAATCCACGACGATTAACGAATGAGATAATATTCTGAAATTATTTTTAGAAATGTAATACCCCAGGAAATGAAACCGAAAAAGCACTTGAAAAATCGAAAAATAGTTAAAATGTTTATAAGGCGAAAAATGATACTTCATTTTTCATTAATTATTTGTAAGTAAATATTTAAAAATTAATATACTTACTTTTTTTAAAATATGAAAAATTGAGACCTTACGAAGAGAATGAGATCAACAATATCTTCTAATTATTGACAAAGCACCTGTAGAGTCATTTGACAATGGCTTTTTTGTCAAATGAGATAACCAAATAGAAGTGTTTAAACAATTTAGAAAATCTCATTTTATAGAGCAAGTATTTTCAAGACCGTTGTCTGTTGAATGTTTTCATGTACAGTGCGTAGTTCTTTCAGAATAGTGAAATTAATTAAAAAAGTTGTCTATTTGCTTAAATCTTAATAAAAAAGCATGACGCAGTAAAAATGGTACCCCCACAAGATGGTACGTCTTTTCTATTGTCTTCCTCAGATAGGTATTCCAGTTTAAAAATAGCGGCCTGTAATTTTTCTATTCTTAAATGCTTTGTGGTATAAAGTATAGCTACATGTTTTCAGCTAATTTCAGCTACATGTTTTCCAGCTCTGAACACGCTGGAATGCTTAAATCTATGTTAATAAAGTCTAAATAAATAAATATATGGTAAATCTATGTTAAAAAATTAGAAAATTTTCAGTATTTTCTATGAAATACGGAAAGTATCCATCTGCAAATAGTATCTAATTCCCTTAAATTTTCTTATCGTTTTCTAAGAAATTGCTTACAAACTTAAAAAATAATTTTTGCATATTTTAATTCTATAAATTTATAAAAATTTGATATATATTATATTGTAGACACAAGACACCATTCGAATATTATATAGTAGAGTTCCACACCAGGAGTTCTGATTACTACCTGATCAAAAGTAGGGTAAGGGTGAGTATTTCAAATATCAAAAAGGAAAGAGGTGTTAAACATGACCGATACAATGTAGAAGGACTCAAAGATATGAACAAAAATAGGGAATATAAATATCAAATTAGAACACACACTTAAACAAGAAAACGTAAAAGCTGACATGGGACGAGTACCTAAACATCATAAAAGAGGCAGTTAAAGAAGTACTAGACATGGAAGCTAATTAAATAAGAACGAAAATAAATTATTGGTTTGACGAATAATGCCAGATTACAAACACAAAAAATATAGAGCATATTTACTGATGAAGCTGGTATACCTATTGTGTCCCTGTCCAAAGTGTCCAACTAGTTCCCAACAAGCAGAGGAGGAATATAAACAACTACGTAAAGAAAAAAAAAAGAAAATCTACGCCAGAAAGATGAGACAAAGTATGAACAAGACATTCGTGAATACGGACAGGTCATTTTAACCCGGCATCCGACAGGTGAACTTTTTTGTCACTAACAGACAGGTGGGGTGTGACAAACCCCAGCAATTGAAAGAGTAAAAGAATTTAAAAAAATATCTTTTCGTTTAGTTTTCTGTGATATGTGGAACGTCAACACCTTGAAACTGGTCAGGATATTCATTATTTACACTAACATTGTCTATTTCTTCACTTACTTCCAAATCCCTCTTGTCAATACATTCGTCACTATCTGCTTCATCTTCATCCCATAAGGCCTGAAGGCGTGCTTATTCTCGTTCGTAATTCATTTTAGCGTAGACTAATAAAAAATATGTTAAAATCTGTAATAAGTATTATTCACTTACTTATACTTACTTATTTATAGGAGTAAAACAAAATAAAGACAATTCTGCAGAAAGTACAAAATCCGACTCGTGGGGTTTGACCACTTTCAATCCAAATTTAATGTACTTGTACAAATATATGAATACAAAATAGAAAGCTATCTAGCCGCTAGTTCCACTACATGCAAAGTTTACTTATGTTTTAGGCGCTTTAGCTTTGTTGGGGTGTCCTACACCCCACCTGTCGGATACCGGTTAAAGAAAAGTTTGAGAGGAGATAGGACGGAGCGAAAAAAAGGTTGAGAGAGATAAGAGAGAGGCTTGATATGCTATTAGATCAAGCAATCAACAGAGAACCTAGATTAGAACAGCAGTAGACGAATTGAAAAATAATAAATCACCGGTATCAGATCATATAGCATAGAAGCTACTGAAGGAAGAAGGAGACGCCTTAGATACTAAAAACAGTACATGAGCTGATAACAAAGGTATGGTTGAGCAAGCAGTTACCATCGGAGTGGAATAGTAGTATTATTACAGCGTACCATTACATAAAAAAGAAGACCATTCACGTTGCTGAACGCAATATACAGATATAACAGTCAACAAGAGACCAGATATTTGTTCTATGACAGATCCTTAAGAAAACAAGTGAATATAGCTTTGATGCACATCATCAAAAAGGATCTAAGACGGTACAAAAACACGTTTTACTTAATTCATTGGCGTACTCTAGACCAGGGGTCACCAATTAGCGGACAGCGGTCCGCATTCGGACCGTGAGCTAGTTTTGTGCGGACCGTCACTAAATTCAGAATATACCTAGTGTTTGGCAATTTTGAAAATGTTTGGCCATGCAATTGTGTACTATGTTTGGCTCAACAAATGTGTGCGAAGCCGCTTTATCAAGATAATTTAATTTTGTAAAGAGTTTTCCCCCTTATTGTTATACTTACTAATCATTAATTTTGAAATTAAGTAAGCTGTAATATAAAATTGTCATGTGCATTTCACTTCCTCTCTACTATATGTTAAGTAGGAGTACTTTTCAGATGTGCATTTAATTAAAATAATTTTCAGATTTAATAAGTTTGCAACAAACACCTTGCATTGAAACTAATGTAGAAAAGATAACTTGTTAATTAGCATTTTGTATTATGATTATTTATGTTAAATTCCTCAGTTTCCTTTCTACAAAATTTGTCTAAAAACTCATTAGTATTCAAAATATAAATTCCTAATTTTTAAAATATTCTCAGTAACAATTTACAATACTGCTCTTTTCAAAATTTACTGATAATAACATCAAAACAATACACAATGAATTTATATTTTATTTATTGTACCAGGAAAACTTACAGAAAAGTATACAGTAACCAAAAAACAATCAGATATTATTAGTTTTCCTTTCCATATTAGTCCATTTGTGAGGCCACTTTCGTATGAAAAATGTTTCTGACTCGATTTCTTTGCGGATTCCTGTTCAAAAATGTCCCCTTTAAACAAATCAGAAGGATGCCGGGTGAAACAATTTTTTAAGCAAATTCAAAATTACTTTTTTGCCTTAAAATGTATTTTTAGGTTTCTTGGGTAATTATAAATCATAAAGGTCTCTTGTCATATTTCTGAAAAGTTGATAGTTTTCGCGTTATAAGTGATTTAAAATCTGAAAAATGCAAAAATATGCATTTGCGATGCTTGAAAACTCTGAAGTTTTAATAAAATGACAGATATTTTGTATTTAAGATGACCCAAAAATGCCAAAAACATATTTTCGCGGGTAAAAAAGTGATGTTTTGAATTTGTTAAAAAAAATATTAAACAATTTCTGCCCAAAAATTTCGCCCGGCACCCTTCTGATTTGTTTATAGGGGATATTTTTTAACAAGGATCCACAAAGAAACCGAATCAGAACAGTCAGACACAGGCAGCATAAATCCGGACCCCGGAAGTGTCATAGGTTTTCGAAACGGAACCTTAGTGTAACTAATTGGTGACCCCTACTCTAGACGATAAAATTATATTATCGTCACAAGATATAACATTTTACCATCTGATACATTTCCGGATTGGAAATCAAAACGTCAAAACAAATGTAAAATCTAATTTATTACAGTCAATAGTGGTTTAATCCCATACCAGTAAAATATATATTTTACTATATTTTTATGGAAATCAGTGAGAGGAACAAGTACATACCAAATAAGTTGTTGAGGCTCGTATAGTTAAAAGAAAATGAAGTAATTTAAATATTAATACACTTAATATTTTCGTGATTGTTACTTATGTAAAATTGAGATATCGTACACGATTACACGAATCCTGTTCTCTTCTGGAAAAATACATCTTACATAATAACCTGAGACTGTAGGTAAGCTAAATAATTAAAGACACTTGTTTATTAACAGCAAGCAGCCAATTTACAGAGCAACTTTCGTTTTAGTTGATTGTAATATTAATCTAAATACCTGTTATTTGACAACTTAAGAGACTGCTAATTTGCAAAAATTATCAAAGGAAAGTATACGTATTACACGCTGAGATGATTTTTAAAGAAATTGCTAGATGTTCTCTAAAAAACTTTGCCGATTTAAGATGAAAATTTAAAGGTATACATTTTTATTTTGCCTTCATTACATATAGGCCTGGATCCCGCGTACCAAAAAAAGTTTATTAATAGCAAGCTGAAAATTTGCTCATAGCTTAACGGTGTCTAGTCGAACAAACTTTGATGTACGGGAACACTGGAACAGGGAAAGTTTTAATTGTGGAACGTGTCATCCTGACAAGTTTATGATTGTGAAAACTAGCAGGTTATTTTTAAGTTTATTCAATAGCAAACTTTATATAATATGTATATGAAAAAATGTTTGTCCGGCAAATATATTGGGCATTTTATTAAGTCCGACACGTAGAATATGTTAAATAACAGGAATTATGACAGGTGATAAATAGCAGTCTGATTTTTGCATGAGAGTTTAATGAAAGGGTAATAAATCAATTGGAAGTTTCGTCCGACAAAATACATGGGACGTTTTCGTAGTCTGAAGTTCGAAACCTGTAACCTGTTCCACAATTAAAATTTCTCCTGTTCCAGTGTTCCCGTACATCAAAGTTTGTCCGACTAGACACTGTTAAGCTATTAACAAATTTTCAGCTTGCTATTAATAAACTTTTTTGGTACGCAAGATCCAGACCTAATATTATTATGATCTAGAACCAATCTCTGGCTTCCTCACCCATCCATTTCACCATTTCTGGTTCTATTTCATCTTCTCCTTCAGCTTTTACATTTTTAATTCTTTTTGTTGCTTCGATGAGTTCTTATGCCTCTATTCTCCTTGTCCTGTTCCCTTCTTCGCTCAATGTGGCATGTGAGTTCAGGTTTGTGTCTTCTTTTAATTAAAATTTACAGGTATAATACTCTTTCCAGATTTTTACCATTCCGTGTAGTGTATCTTGTTATTTTCATCTTTTATGCCGTATATATCTGTTTCATTTTGCCTACTAAATAATTTAATTTTATTGCAAAATGATGTATTATGATTTTTATAACTACATATTATTATGCTCTACTTTATCTCTTTTATTAGATTGATTAGCAAATTCTTAATTTAATTAATTACTCAATTATTTTAATTTCTGCCTATGTAAAAAACAAAACCAAATTCAAATTAAATTTTCTAATAAATTTTATTCTCAGGGCTAATTTTGTATCCGATGCAATCAATACCTTTGATTTGTGGCTTCTAGTATCTCTAGTTGCTTACTCCTTCCACGATAAAACAGAGAAATTAAACGCATTCAATATCATATAAATGTAATCTATTATTTATTTATCCAATATGCCGTATAAATAAGATTTAAAAAATTACTAAAATCTACATTTGTTGCAACAATTTCTTACTTAATAAATCAAGCTTTAATTCTGATATCTCCTTGTTTTAACAAAAAAAAATTATTTAAATAAATTATTATTTATTCATACTAAATTTAATAAAATTTACTTTTCTCCTTTTAAAATGATTACTTAAAGATGGAATGACTAACTGAGTTATAGAACTGTTCAATACAAAAAAAATAAGCATATATGGTGTGGATATAAAGAAGCTCTCTCCGTTTCGACAATTGATTTGACTAACCTTTTTGTTTCTTCACTCCTTCTTTTCCCAGATTGCCTCGTCCTTTAATCTCCCACACGTACTCTTTGAATGTTGCGAAAAGGTTCCTCTCGTCCAAACGGCTTCAAAAACAAACAAAACCAGGACTCCTCGAATTCTCTACTCAGTTTTCTCCTTGCTCGATATCTTGTGCAAATAGATACCAATCAGCTACTCGTTCTAGACAGGACAAAGGAGTCTTCCTCGGACACAGGAAGATTCACTTCTCAACCGGTCAACGATTTCGTTTCAACTTGATTCTGCTCGCAAAGGACGATTTCACCACTTTACACTGACTTCTCACTTTTCAAAAACTTAACTGCTCTCTCCCGATATTAATCACACAGTGTCTATCTTTTCTCTCTGAAATTCCGACTCCACATTCTCATCCCTTCCATCGATCTTTCTCTACCAATCAAAAACAACCTCTCTACCCAAAACATCCATACTTTCCTTTCCTAAGAAAACCAACTTAATTTGTATCCAACTTTCCATTTTGTTAAAATTCTAAGAGACATCAAATTACTATCGTTTTTTCAAAAAACTAGTCAAAAGGCCTTACATTCTAAACTCAATAAAATTTGTTTACCGTTTAAACCTTCTACGAATTATTTACAAAAATCCTATTGATGTTCACAAAACGAAACAACATGCACTTTCCAATATTTTCGAACCATTGTCTGTAAATCCTTTCAAAAAACCCATTAACGAAAACCACATTAACGATTTCACCTTTCCCGAAAGGCACTGTTTATTAACTAAATTAGACTCTATACAATTTTTGGTCATATACAGGGTAAAGAAAATCTATGATATCGTGGTCTCTGATATAAATTTATTTTCTGAATTTTTCCAAAAAACAATTCTACAACAATATATATATTGCAAGGCAAAATATAAGAAAAACGGAATGGCCGTAGAATAATGTCATGGTTGCGGAATTTGAGAGAGTAGTTTGGCTGCACCACTAATAAACTCTTCAGGTCAGCTGTAAACAAGGTAAGGATAACCCTCATGATTTCCAATCTCCGATAGGAGTGGCACAAGAAGAAGAAGTAGAAGCTTTCGATAGAGTTCACTCTCGTGTTCTCTTCTACGGAGCTTTCACATGGTCGCATTCTTCTGCATAACAATGCTCGGCTTCAAGTTGCCAAAGTAGTGAAAAAAAAATTTATAACGAAAGAGTTGGAGGATATTAGAGTATCCATCCTATAGTCCCGATTTCTCGCCTTGTGATTTTAACACCTTTGGGCCACTAAAAACGGAACTAAAAGATAGTTTTCAGTCGGACGAAGAAGTACAAACTGCCGTAAAAGAATTCTTCTAGCAACAGCCACAATAATTCTTAAACCAGGGTATGGATCGGTTGGTGAAACCGTGGAATATGTGGCTTAAATATACAGGGTGAGTCATGAGGAACTGTACATACTCCTACCTCGTATAGAGGCTCCTATGGGGAATAACAAATGACCATTAAAAAGTGTCTGCTCCCATTGTTTAATAATATACAGGGCGAGTTTCGCATTTTGACAGAAATTTGTATTCGTCATAATTTTTGAACGGTCAGATCGATGGTATTTTGGTCAATCGTTACACTATTACCAACTAATCAACTGATTTAGTCAAACTAGAAAAAAATCAGGTCCGGCTTTAAAAAATTAGTTCGTTTTGGTCTTAGAAAAAATTTCACCCTGTATACGCTTTTTGAAAACTCTAATATGAATTTTACAAATTAGACAAATAGGCAATTAAAATGGCCTATTTATTTTTTTCCCCACACGATTACTTCATTTTTTATAAAAAATTTAAATTTGACTATGAATTAAAAATTTGGTAAAGTGAACCATAGATGTAAAAAAATTTACTTTTATTACAAAAATTAATTTTTTTTAAACAAATGTTTAATTTATGTTACCATTCAATCAACCGATTTATTCAAACTAGAAAATAATCAGGTCCGGCTTTAAAAAATTAGTTCGTTTGGGTCTTAGAAAAAATTTCACCCTGTATACGCTTTTTGAAAACTCTAATATTAATTTTACAAATTAGACAAATAGGCAATTAAAATGTCATATTTATTTTTCCCCCACACGATTACTGAATTTTTTATTAAAAAATCAAATTTGTCAAAATCGCAATTTTACCATAAAAATAAAAAAAATTAAACAACGTTTTTGTTAAAATTAAAAGTTTCACCTTTTTTTTTGTAACGCGTCTAGATCTCAAACTCCCCATACACTTCTCTTTGAACTCTATAGTTTAACCCTTTCAGTCATCGTGTCCACACCGATCGACATCGATTTTCAAAGCATTCTCTTAAAACATCGATGGTTATTATCGCCCAAATAATTTTGTCCATGTGTGGGTACATGCATAAGAAAAGCATTGAATACATTGATAGCCATCTGTTAGTCGATTTGTGAAGCTATATAAAACGCAAAACAGGTTGCATTTAGCACGCTGTCGTGGTGGTGAAAACACCTGTTTGTTATTGGAACGATTTCTATTGAATAAACTTGTTTTTTCGTACAAATACCTGCTGATTTGGGTAAGTAAAGAGCATTAGTATAGTGTGTTTATATTATGTATCAAACTGTTGACTGAAAATATCTTATAAAGTGGTGTATATTTATATGTCCATGTAGATGGACAAAATGACTTAGGTATACTTATGCATATAAAAATTAGCAAGGTCGTGTTGTTTTAGATATCCATAAAATGGAAAGTTTACCGTCAACTAGTAAAGAAAAGAGATGGTCACGACCCTTGACTGAGGATGAACTTCTGGATTTACTCATGAAAGACGATGACTCAGAAATATTACGTTTGTCAGATGCTGATGACGCCAACAGTATTGCGGATCTAAATGACGTTTCCTCAGAATTTGGCGATGATATCCAAGATATTGAGGAAATTATTTTTGATGGATTGATCCAAGAACAGAAGTCAACAGAAAGAGGTGAGTTAGAAAATCTAGAATATTCCAATGAAGTGACTACAGAACAACCAATGTCTGAGGACATGAAAATCAAAGAAAATTCCAACCAAACCACTAAAAAACAAACAACTGCAAAGGAGAGACTGCTAGAGTTTTGTAAAGAGTTTAAACTCACAAATAAGAAAGATGTTTGTTGGAAAAAAAATATTACCTATCTTACCAGGCCAGTACAGTGGTTTGTTCCAGAAGAAGTACAAGTTGATGAATTACCTGCTCCTATTGAATATTTTATGAAATACATACCTGATGCTCTGTTTGAGAAGATTTCAGAAATGACTAACTTATATGCCGTATAAAAAAATATTGCTCGGTTTTCTCCATCAGATAAAGAAGAAATAAAGCGATTTGTAGGCATTCACATTATTATGGGAAATCTAAAATTCCCAAGAGCAAGACTGTATTGGTCCCAGCTTACAGGTATTTCAATTGTAAAAGATAATATGACATTCAATCGCTTCTCTAAGTTGCGCAATACCATTCACTTAGTAGATGTAACAGCAAGAGGTGACGAAACAGATCGCATGTGGAAAGTCCGAGAAATATATAATTCCATTAGAAATCGTTGTAGGGAACTTCAAACCGAAACAAATTTGTGCATTGACGAGCAAATTGTTCCATTCAAGGGACAGATCAATGTCAAGCAGTACCTCCCAAATAAACCGAAAAAATGGGGGATCAAATTATGGATATTGGCTGGACAATCTGGTACCATTTACGATTTCATCATATATCAAGGTGCTGAAACGGAAATAAAAGAAAATTATGCACAGTTTGGACAAGGAGCTGGAACTGTGATGCAGCTAGTTGAGAGAATTGAAGAAACTCATCACGGTTTATACTTTGATAATTTCTTTAGTTCTTATCACCTCTTTCAATGGTTGAACAATAAATCTATTATGGCTGTCGGAACAATTAGAATAAACCTATTTTTTGGACCAGAACTAACATCTGATAAAGATCTAAAAAAAAAATGGTAGAGGTAGTTTTGATGTAGCGGTTAGTGAAGATGGAATTGTGATTACAAAATGGTTCGACAATAAACCAGTTTTAGTGGCTTCAAATTTTGTTGCAGCGGGAAAAATGGATTTGTGCCAGAGATGGGATAAGACGTCGAAAGAGTATATAAATGTATCTAGACCGGAAGCCATATCGCTTTACAATTCCAACATGGGTGGTGTTGATAAGTTAGATTTTTTATTGAGCGTTTACAGATCCTACAGACGATCCAGAAAATGGACTGTACGTATGATAACACATGCTATAGATATGGCGATAGTAAATTCGTGGTTGGAATATAGAAAACAAGCTGAACTGCTAGGCGTACAACACAATAAAATCCTGGATTTGTGGGACTTTAGAATGAGTATTGGGCAACACCTCATTTTACATAAGGTTCCACCAAAGAGAGGCAGACCATCTGGTCAAGAAAATACTGGTACAACAAATAATAAAAAAACCAAAACTGAAGCAAGGCCATATATTGAATTACGGTTCGACAGCTATGGACATTTTCCGAAAATAGATGAAAAAAAAGATAGTACACGTTGCAAAATGGAGAACTGTAAGGGAAAATCACATACATTTTGCGTGAAATGTAATGTTCACTTATGTTTTGTAAGCGGTCGTAACTGTTTTTTTAAATTTCATGTAAAATGATTAATTCGTTATTTACAAAGAATATTGTTTATTTCGTCATTCTAATGATATTCACATAAATTTCTAAAATCTTCAGGTTTATTTTATTTTGCTTCAAGTCATAATGTCCATCAACATGGACATGTCATATGCCAAGTGGCATATGACATATCAAAAAAAAATGATGTTAAAATTATCAACAAAAATAGTTTATTTTATATACCAAATATGAGAATTTTCCCATAGCTCAAAAAAAGTTGTGACTGAAAGGGTTAACATAGACGTGATCAAATAGATGAATTTTAAATTTTTTCACTTAATTTTTGCGATTTAACTTTGCAATTCACGAATCTGCACCATTCATTTTTAAAAATTCATAACTTTTACGAGAAGAAGACTGAAAGTCTACAACAATTTTCAGTCTTCACAATGGTAAGAGATATGTGCTGTAAAAATTTCAGAAAAGAAATATTAAAATGGAACAGAGTTGTAGCGAGTTACCCTGATTTCATTTTTTTTTATTTTTAGGTTAAAATTCCGATTTTGACAAAATTGATTTTTTAATAAAAAATTAAGTAATTGTGTGGGGAAAAAATAAATATGCCGTTTTAATTGCCTATTTGTCTAATTTGTAAAATTTGTATTAGAGTTTTCAAAAAGCGTATACAGGGTGAAATTTTTTCTAAGACCAAAACGAACTAATTTTTTAAATCCGGGCCTTAATTTTTTTTCTAGTTTGAATAATTCAGTTGAATGGGTGGTAACATAAATTAAATATTTGTTAATAAAAAATTAATTTTTGTAATAAAAGTTAATTTTTTTAAATCTATGGTTCACTTTACCAAACGTTTAATAATTATTCATAGTCAAATTTTATTTTTTTATAAAAAATTAAGTAATCGCGTGGGGAAAAATAAATAAGCCATTTTAATTGCCTATTTGTCTAATTTGTAAAAATTCATATTAGAGTTTTCAAAAAGCGTATACAGGGTGAAATTTTTTCTAAGACCCAAACGAACAAATTTTTTAAAGCCGGACCTGATTTTTTTCTAGTTTAAATAAATCAGTTGATTGGGTGGTAACAAAAATTAAATATTTGTTTAAAAAAAATTAATTTTTTTAATAAAAGTTATTTTTTTTAGATCTATGGTTCACTTTACCAAACTTTTAATTCATAGTCAAATTTGATTTTTTTATAAAAAATTAAGTAATTGTGTGGGGAAAAATAAATATGCCGTTTTAATTGCCTATTTGTCTAATTTGTAAAATTCATATTAGAGTTTTCAAGAAGCATATACAGGGTGAAATTTTTTCTAAGACCCAAACGAACTCATTTTTTAAAGCCGGACCTGATTTTTAATAGTTTGACTAAATCAGTTGATTGGGTGATAATAGTGTAACGATTGACCAAAATAAGAGACACATAGATCTGACCGTTCAAAAATTATGACGAATACAAATTTCTGTCAAAATGCGAAACTCGCCCTGTATATTATTAAACAAGGGGAGCAGACACTTTTTAATGGTCATTTGTTATTCCCCATAGGAGCCTCTATACGAGCTAGGAGTATGTACAGTTCCTCATGACTCACCCTGTATAAGTAATTATTTGTTGATATGTTTGCTGATAATCTTTTTCTGGGCGAAAGATGTGTTTCAATTCAACAGGCCTCGTAGGTAAAGACAAATAAAAATAGGTACTTTGTATATATTAGGCCTGTGAATATCTAATCTAGAATCCGTATCACGAATAAATAAACTAAATACAAAGAAATTATTTTCACAATTAATTGAAATAAAAAAAGTATCCTTGAAAATGCTTTGAATATTTAATGTAGCTGCTGGTTCTAATAGAAATTGGATAACAGGAAGACGCCGCGGCGTCGAAATTGGGCGGAGAAGCGCCGCCACCAAGAGTTCTTTCATTATGAATTCACTTTATATAATTAGCGGTTAGACAAGTGGAAAAGAAAACACTAAGAATATAATTATTGTAGTGACACTTTTACAAGGACTTCCATAAGATGTGTTAAGGACGTACGTCTTTCCATATGGTAAGAGAGACTATTTGCAGACTACAGGGCTGCACAAAAGAACCAATACATATTCCTATTTCATTTCTTCTAAGAGTTACTATACTGCATTTCTTAATGTCTGACAGCATCAAAGGATATCATCATAAAATACTATCTTCACTTCCGCATTTCCCTTCTAATTCAGTCAATTTGTATTCTACGAACCCCCTAATGGGAAAGTTTTGGGGTAGTTCTGATTCTTTTCATAAAAAAAGATGAAATAATAATTAAAAAGAAAAAAAAGTCGAAATTATACAAATTCAGTCTCACAAAAGGTAGGACTCAAACAAAATAAAACTTAAAATATCGTGATTATTAGTATTCCAAATTAAAATACAAAACAAATAAAATTAAAATTAAAATACAAAATGTTGTATAATATAAAATTATATGAGCCGCTGTCTTTTAGAAAGCCATCAGTCTGTCTCTCCGGTGGCGATGAGTCCCGATACATATTCTCCTTGTTCTGGAAAATAAAAGAGATGTTGTCAGTTCTGAAAGAGAGATCAGGATTGCAAAATAGATTGTGAGATTAAACATACCTTCCGCATTGTGCTGAGGTTCTTCGATGTCATCATGTCCTGGCTCAGGATCTGATTGCTCCAACTTCAGCGTCAGGGGTAGTCCTCCTGGAAAATAAAAGAGTTAGTGAGATGCTGACTTGTGATCATATATCAAGGAGCGACGAATGAATACGAAATAACTTGTGAGACTTTACATACCTCTGTCTCTTTCTTCAGTCTCTTCTACGTCTATATCAGAGCTATCTTCCGGGGGCTCAACATTGTCACACAGTCCTTCGCATGATTTGCAAATTGGGGAACAATGGAGCTCGCCTTCCTGCATCCACAATTGCCTTGGCAGCACTTTTTACACTTACATGAAATATAGCGTGGCAGGGAGCTTGTTGCAGGGTCCAAAGTGGTTGGCAGTAGCACGAGACCACTAGTAGTTTTTTCCCAACCCCACTCACTTGGATCTTTTTGTTGCTCTTCAGGTGTGGCTTGATATAAGGACTATATTGCTTCACCTGATAGTACAAGTGAATTCTCTTGTGCAGTAGCTTAGGTAGGGGGTAATGAAGCAATGTCGGTCTTATTTTTGTATGATGAAGATATGTATTTTCTGTATCTCAAATCGTACAGACTGGTCTCTTTTTTTCTTCCATATAGAGCCATGAGAAACATGTTTCCTTCTGTGGAAAGCTCATCTTGATGTGCATTAGGGTCTTTAAAAGCCTCAATGTTTGGTTACAAGTCTGTGTTCTTCTGCAGGACTTTGAAATTTCAGTTTCCCGTGATTAAACAACAAAGAAGTAGTATCACAACCATTCATCGCATGTAGGAATAAGATATGGTCCATTAGGATTTTTCAGCAGCCAGATAAGGGTTGTAGAAGCTTTGCGAAACCTTTCCTTTTCCTGGTTTCAGAAAAAATACTTTATTGTGTTAGGAGTACACAGGCCAATCAAAATGAACAGAAGGTCGATATCTTCTTCCACCTCTGTCACATGTTCATTTGACAGTGCCATCTCAAAAATTAGGATATCAGCATCCTCCAGAGCTTGCTTTGAATCAATTTTTGCATCATGAAGTTTCTTCATTAACATATATATCAACCTGCTCCTATTCTTTGGGCTTGAAAGAAATCTATCCTGCGAGACAGTGGGTACCATAATTTCTGTGAATGATATTGCAGCAGATTGTGTTCTTTATGCTCTTCTCAATCGTTCTATGCGCTTGGTGCTATCACAAGCCTCGTTAGGGTATTAGTCGAAAACGACAATGGCACTTGATTTGTAGTTTGATTTGACATATGTTACATAACTGCTGCAAATTTCTTCATATGTCTAACTGTGGCGCCATTTGACCCAGTGTAACAAAAAAAGGCTGGAGTATTTCGGACATGTAATGAGAAGTCCCAAATATAGGTTACTGTAAAATTAGGCTATTGATTATGTTCAAAATAAGAGAGCTAAAAGGAACTACAACGTTAATGGGATTTTATAATCTCATATAGTCAATGGACCTCTATATTTGAAAAAACCGCGGAGTGCTACCATTTAGATAGGTGCGTTTTTGAGAAAGGAGCGAATTAGTCCCTAGGCTCAGGGTGAATTAGGGTGAGTTCTATGCACTTTTGGTACAAACACGTCTACAGGAATATTATTCCAGATTAAATTTACTATCGAAATATCACATTTTAGAGTCAAAAATAGTTTTTTTTTACAAAAATATATTCAAAAGAAAATCAAGAAAAAAACACCAAAGAAAGCTATTTTGTTTTTTGTCCCATAACTTTTTTCCTCATGGATATAGGTATAGGTATTGCTTCAGTAAAAAATAACTTCAGTTTTTTCTCTTTAAAATGACGTTTAGTAGAAGTTATAGGATTTATATTTTCCGAAATAGGATTTTTCAAATTTCGCCGCTCACAGCATTTTTAGGGCCATTTTCCCCATTATTTCGCAAACATTGTTCTGTAACTTTTTTCTACGCATTTCTAGCTATATGTGATGGTACATTTAGTAGAAATAGAAGTCAATTACCTTTAAAATGATCTATTGTATAAGGTTGTGCGACTATTTTTAAGCAAGTTATGCTTCTTCAAGGTTTTATACTTTTAATGATTTTTGATATTTTTTATGATTATTGTTTAAATTTCTTATTATGACCTTTTTCTTGTTCATTTAAATATATACATTGTACAATAAAAAGAGATTATTTTCTTTACTTTAAAATGGTGTATTGCAAAAAATCCTAGGACAATTTTTAAACAAGATATCCGTAGAATATCCAAGGTTATCCGTAATTTGAGAAAAATTTTAAAATTTTTAATTTTTTTCAATTGGAAGAATATAGTTGGATATTATTACATAATTTTTAATTCCAAATAACTTTTCTTAATAACACTTTTCGATATTGTGAAATATAGAGGTACTTCACTCTTGAGAGAAATTCATATTTTTTAACACACCTCGTACACTATTGATAAAATTTTATATCTGATGGTTGCATTTCAGGTTCTAGATTATGCAGAGCATTTTATAAAGAACAACTTTTTTTCATAAAGTTAATAAAAAAGTTTCCATATGGTTCCAGCTTAGTGGGACCTGTGGCATGTGTATTGTGTATATGTCACATTTTGAGAACGCATATCTTGTTTAAAAATAGTCCTAGAATTTTTTACAATACACCATTTTAAAGTAAAGAAAATAGGCTTTCTTTTTCATTGCACAATGTATATACCTAAATATATAATAAAAAAAGTTATAATGAGAATTTTAAAAATAATCGAAAAATATATCAAAAATTATTAAAAGTATACAATTTTCAAAAACCATATCTTGATTAAAAATAGTCATACATCCTTCTACACTAGACTATTTTAAAGGGAATTGACTTTTCTTCCTACTAAATGTACCATCGCATATACCTAAAGCTGCGTAGAAAAAAGTTACAGAACAATGTTTGCGAAGTAACAAGGAAAATAGGTCAAAATCGCTGTGAGTAGCGAAGTTTGAAAAATCATATTTTGGAAACTATAAATTATAGAGACTTCTACCAAACACCATTTTAAAGAGAAAGGATGGAAGTTATTTTTCTGTGAAGCAATACTTATACCTATATCCCCATGGGAAAAAGTTATGGGGTGAAAAACAAAATTGCTATCTTTCGTGTTGTTTTCTTGCTTTTATTTTGAATATATTTTTGCAAAAAACAATATTTTTCACTTTGAAATATGATATTTCAATAGTAAATTTAACCTGGAACAATTTTCATACAGACGTGTTTGTACCAAAAGTGCATAGAACTCACTCTAATTCGCCCTGTGCCTAGGGACTAATTCACCCCTTTCTCAAAAACGCACCCCTTTAAATGGTAGCACTCCACGGTTTTTTCATATTTAGAGGTCCATTGACTATATTAAACAATAAAACCCCGTTAACGTTGTAGTTCCTTTCTATAATACATAATCACTAGCCTAAATATTATGCAAGGAAAAATAGCAGGCAAACGCAGTCCAAGACGAAGAAGAACCTCATGGTTAAGGAACTTGTGAGATTGGTATTGTGTTGATTTAAGCATGCTATTTAGGTTGGCAGTGAATAAAATCAAGATTGCTATGGTGGTTACCAACGTTCTGAAAGGATATGGTATATGAAGAAGAAGTATCAAAATAGTTCCACTATTAGACATTAGGAGAAATTCATCAAATGACAGCTTTCTAATAAAAAAATAAGTTTTAGAATGTACAAAGTGGGTTTTGCAGAGTTTTTGAAATTTTCAACTTGCACTTTAGACCGAACGGTTCGTCTGAAAAAAAAAGTATATAGTGATAATTGTAGAGATTTTTAAGTACTTTAATTTCTGTTAACAAACCATTTACTAAAAGTTAATAGTTTTCGAGATTTAACCAAAAAGCGGGAAAAAGCTGAAATTTTTCGCTTTTCTCACGATTTTTTCAATGTTCCGTCACGAAATATTCGGATTCAGCAGTCCAAAATCCATATATAATGAAAGAAATCAGAACTACTCCCAAACTTTCCTAGTAAAAGCACAATTTTATTGAATTATTCGCTGTGTTTTCTCTTGTAGTCTACGTTTCTATGAAAATTAAATACAGCTTATGTTTCGTATCGGTTCGGAGATGATCAATCATCCCCTTAAGTACGTTTCACTCTCTCCAGGGCTCTCAAAGATCGAAATACTCTAGTGCTAGAGAATTGTGAAATTAAAAATTTTGAGTCATACAAGTACCTCAGATCACTAAAAAGGGCTTTAGTGAGACTAATATTAAGAAACAAATTAAACAAGGTAAGCAGTTGACAAAACCACTCTTTCTCTCTCTGCTATGACGCTACAGCCCAAGTCGGGCCTTGGCTTCCCCCAGAATTTGCCTCCAAGTATCTCTGTTTCTGGCTGCTCTCCTCCAGTTGTCCATCCTCAATATCTCTTTAGCATCAGTTCTCACTTCGTCTATCCACCTCTTCCTTGGTCTTCCTACTGACCGACGTCCCACCATTGTTCCAGTAAGCGTTCTACTAGGTGTTCTGTTGTTATCCATTCTTATAAGGTGACCTGTCCAGCGAAATCTTTGTAGTTTTGGATAATTTGCTATAGAGGGTTTTCTGTAATATTGGTATAACTCGTGATTGAACCTTATTCTCCATATACCATTGTCGCAAATGGGTCCCAGTATCCTCCTTGTGTACAAAACCACTAAACTGTGTAAAATTAAACAAGATACAAAAATAAGAATATACAAGAATATAGATTAATATAGAAGAAAGCATTGCAACTTATGCAGCTGAGTTTTGGCAAACGACATAACATTTAAAAAAACAAGTTACTGTCAATGGAAATGGTATTTTGTAGACGTTGTTATAGCCTGACACTTCACGACAAAATAAGAAATGACAAGAACTTAATATTGAAATAACAATAAGTTATTTCCTGTCACTTGTCTCCTAGTTTATTTTTTTGGCGTTGCTTCTCTTATATTATTTACTGTCTTTTAATATACTCTAGTTTTTGGCAGTCATAGTACTTACAACAAAGGTTGTTTAGGACTTAGGACTATTATGAAATGAGGAAATTGTGATTTTTAGTTTAGTTGAGCTTTATTTGAGTATTCTTCGCCTTTGAAACCTGGGTGTATCGGAGAATCCGACGAATAAGTTAGGTGGAGACATTGCGTTACGAAGTTATTTTGCAACGGTTGGGAAAAGTCACAGAAGTAGTCAGAACAGTTACAAATCGAAAACTTGAATATTTTTGCCATGTTATGCGACACCCAGAGATATATAATATACTCCATTTAATAATACACGGCAAGGTAGGAGAGAATTGTTTAACAGATCCTCTGAATCCCTTTTCAGAGCTACCGTCAACAAAATTACTATAGCCAATTTGATAGCCAACGTTGGATAATCGAGCACGGCACATGAAGTAGAATTCTTCGTTAGTGATTCGAATTCCAGAACTCCAGATATTACATAGATTTATCTCTTTAATTTTTACAGATAAAACTTCAGTGTCCTCGTATTAGGTTTATCCACCATGTCTGCAGCTTGAAGCAGCAGGAAAAAATATTCCTCTTCAGGCACAGTGATTAATTATTATCACAAATTGTTACTTACTGTTCAGCTAAAAAACCTATCATTACGACGGTTTATAGTTATTACCATAGAACGGTAGTTCTCGTCAGTGGCGCACCACACAATACTCCTACATGCGACACTATAATATATACACGAAATTTTAGATTTTCTAACTCTGACTAAATTGAAAATCAGACCAAATCCCATCTTAAAGTTTAGGAAAAGACTCGCCCATCCATATGTCAAATCTCCATTTTGGTCCAAGGGTGTGGATTTTACGGCCCTTCTCATTTAGGGTCTGTTTTTCGTTCTCGTCCCGAAAACTCCCAAAAATATCAATAATTTAAGTCCGGCCTTTGCGGCTTCTGATAGTACTGATTATTACCTTTCCAACGGATGTCTAATTTTGAAAATCGGTTATACCATTCAAAAGTTACCGAGCTCAGAAATATGACTGAATTTTTATTTAAAAAAGGGAAAATATTTCTGGATATGTATGTATGTATGTGGAAAAGTTACACCGATCTGAATTTTTGTTTTAATGTTTCAAGAGGGGGTCATGGCCGATTCAGAACCGGTGTAGTTTGTGACTTTTGACCACTCATAAGCCAGCTATAGGGCTTGGTAGATACAAAATTGTATATTTTTTGGGCGTATATATCTTTGGTTCAAGGAGATACAGGAAAACTGCAAATACACCAATTAATAGCGTTGAGTTAATCTTTCAAATGGTGCCTAAGCGGTTAGGATCAGACATACACACGGCTCAGTATAGTCGAAAAACTGAAAAACTAAACTTTCAGAATTTTGTTTTTTTGACAATTACTCAAAATTTCAACCTACGAATTACGCCAATAACTTCGCGTCTGTAGGAGGACTCTAGACCCGGCTAACGGTGTATACCTCATAATCTGGGAAAATTCGAATTTTTAAGTTATAGGCTTCATAAGTATGATCAAATCTATTTCTTATGGGGAAAACGGTTTTTCAAGTTCAATAATTCCTGTAATACCTTCAGATATCATACTTGACCTTAAATGCATCAAAGTCTACTTACGTTTCAAACTCATGTTTAGTGATCAAAATCGGTTAAGCCGTTCAGAAGTAATCGAGCTCCAAAAGTAAAATCCATTTAACCATTATCACTGAAATGGTTTAAGTAGTTTTAGTGGTTGTCACAACGAATTCATTTACCGGCCATAATTATTAGGATGGCTGGGATATGAACTGGGATTGTCTTATCACAAGTCTGGTGTCGCAACTACTAGATCATTTGGGAGAGAATGCGACAAAGGCGACCATTTATAACGCTTAACGTGTAATCGAGAAACATTACATTCAACTTTATACATTTAATTTATAAAAAAAAACTTTGAAAAACTCCTGATACAAGAACAAAAAACCTCTAAACGCCGTAAAAATGAGTGGCGCATACAATGTTCCAGCTACAAAAGAGGTGATATGAGTATTACGTGGCGCAAAAATCTATTTTCATTTTGATGCAAAATAAAATTCTAGTTTTTTTATTTTGAAAGTTTTTTTTCATATTTGCTAAATTTGAAGTAAAACGCGCAACAAAATAGCCTCAAAATGCAAACAGTATCAAAGTTAGTCTTTTGTGGCATGTTTTACTTCAAATTTAGCAAATATGGAAAAAATCTTTCAAAATAAAACTAGAATTTTATTTTTCATCCAAATAAAAATACATTTTTGCGCCACGAAATACTCATATCAGCTCTTTTGTAGCTGGAATATTGTATGCGCCACTCATTTTTACGGCATTTAGAGATTTTTTATTCTTGTCTATTATACTGCACAGCCCATGACGTCCATAAAAATGGTATTCACGACTCCCACCCGTACAACTTTCCTCCCCTACAATCATCACCTCGATCTAATCCTCTTCGTCAATGACTAATAATTAGCGACTTCTTTACCGTAACGTCTATCCCGTAGGCGTCGCAGCATCTTCGCCACCACGTGGAGAGTGACGTCCCTGAAGGAGGCGTCCACGGCGCAGACGTCGATGTACCCCGTTGGCGGCGCCCGCCGTCGGCGTCGTGTGTTATCAACAACGCGTCCGTGCTTTTACAGTGCTTTCCGCGAAATTCGTAATTTCGCAACGGCTCATTCTGCGATAGTGAGAATAGTGAGGGATTACGAAAGGACAAAACTATAGAATTCGTTGGCCTGGTAAGCTTGTTAAACTCTTTGTTTTTGTAGGGAGAATTAAAAAAACGTTAAACGTTAATTAAAAACACATTTAATCTAATTTAAATCAAAAAATTATTTTAAACGATCTGTTCTATGCAGTGTAAATAATATAACAAGAATAAAAAACCTCTAAACGCCGTAAAAATGAGTGGCGCATACAATATTCCAGCTACAAAAGATCTGATATGAATATTACGTGGCGCGAAAATGTATTTTCATTTTGATGCAAAACAAAATTCTAGTTTTATTTTAAAATATTTTTACATAATATTTTTGTAGCTGGATATTGTATGCGCCACTCATTTTTACGGCGTTTAGCAGTTTTTTATTCTTGTATCAGGAGTTTTTCAAAGTTTTTGTATAAATTAAATGTATCAAGTTAAATGCAATTTTCTTCGATTACACGTTAAGCTTTATAAATACTCGTCTTTGTCGCATTATCTCCCAAATGATCTAGTGTCCATCAAATGTACACTAGATTTTTTTTCTATTCTAGATAGATTGAAACAAAATATTGGGATGGCCGGTTATTGAACTCGGATTGCCCGTTGCCAGATCAAATTTAGCGTTGTAACCACTACAACTACATAAACCATTTCGGAAATAATCGTTAATTTTATTATACTTTTGTAGATTAATAACTTCTAAATTGTTTTGATCAATAAACATGAGTTTGAAACGTATTGACAAGTAGTATCTGATGCATCTAAGGTCAAGTATGATAACTGAAGCTATTACAGGAATTATTGAGCTTGAAAAACCGTTTTTCAAATTCGAATTTTCCCGGATATGAGGTATACACCGTCAGATTCGTCTAGAGTCCTTCTACACACGCTCAGTTATTGGCGCAATTCGTAGGTTGAAATTTTAACTAATTGTCGAAAAACCAAAATATTCAAAGTTTAATTTTTCAGTTTTTCGGCGATACTGAGCCGTGTGTATGTCTGATCCTGACGGCCTAGACACCATTTGAAAGCTTAACTCAACACTATTAATTTGGTGTATTTGCGGTTCCCCTGTCTCTTCTTGAACCGAAGATATATACCCCCAAAAATATGCCGTTTTGTACTTACCAAATCCTATAGCTGGCTTATGGGTGGTCAAAAGTCACAAACTACACAGGTTCTGAATCGGTCCTGACCCCCTCTTCAAACACAGAAAAAAAAATTCAGATCGATTTAACTTTTCCAGCCACATACATACAGGGTAGCGAGAAAGTATGGAAACACGGTGATATCTCGGAAACCGCTCTAACGATTTTTATAAATTTTGGTGGGTAGGGGTATACTAATGCGGTCGATATTATGGTGGTAATTAGATTGTTGTCAAACCTTCCGTTTTTTCTGGAAATCTAATAAACTTTCTTATTTTAAATGGAACACCCTGTATATTTTTTACGTTTTGAAGTCCTTGAAGAAATACTGATTATTTTTCATGTTATGTTCCCTATACCTAAATGCCAGAATTTCGGAGTTATTGCTACATTTATTAAAAAAAATTAACAATTTTTAAAAATCAATTTTTGCGGCCCAAGTAGACATTATTTTAGGTTCTTTGGATCATTGGGAACAAAAAAGGACTTTCGTAATTTTCCTCAAAAGTTAATCGTTTCCGAGTTATAAACAATTTAAAACTGAAAAAAAAATCGAAAAATGACGACTTTTAAGGTTCAAAAACACAAGTAAAAAAATCGTTTTTAAAATTACGAAGTAGCTAAATTCAAACTCAAATATTTTTCTATCAGATCCCTATAAGAATTTTTGGCATATTTTATTCTAAAACATTGTTTTTTTTTAATTGTTAATAAAGCTCATATGAGAGGACGGGCTATCGGGCATCATTAACAACTAAAAATAATGTTTTAGAATGAAATAAGACCAAATCACTTATCGGCATCTAATACAGTAAGGTTTATACTTGAATTTAGGCACTTCGTAGTTTCAAAAATAATATTTTTTACTTATGTTTTTGAACCCAGAAAATCGTCATTTTTCGATTTTTTTCAGTTTTAAATTGTTTATAACTGGGAAAGGATTAACTTTTGAGGAAAATTACAAAAGACCTTTTTTGTTCCCAATAACTCAAAGAACCTAAAATAATATCTACCCGGTTTAAACAAATAAATTTGTATAATTTGTTAAAAACTTTTTTTTTAATAAATGTAGCAATAACTCCGAAATTATGGCATTTAGGTATAGGAACATAACATAGAAATAATCAGTATTTCTCAAGGACTTCAAAACGCAAAAAATATACAGGGTGTTCTATTTAAAATAAGAAAGTTGATTAGATTTCCAAAAAAACGGAAGATTTGACAACAATGTAATTACCACTATAATATCGGCCATATTAGAATAAAAATTACCCTTAACCACCAAAATTCATAACAATAATTCAAGCGGTTTCCGAGAAATTACCGTGTTTCCATACTTTCTCGCTACCCTGTACGTATCCACAAACATTTTTCTTTTTTAAATAGAAATTGAGTCATATTTCTGAGCTCGGTAACTTTTGAATGGTATAACCGATTTTCAAAATTAGACATGCGTTGGAAAGGTAATGATCAGTACATACTATTAGAAGCCGCAAAGGTCGGACTTAAATTTTCGAAATTTTTGGGAGTTTTGGGGACGAGAACGAAAAACAGGCCCTAAATAGGAAGGGCCGTAAAATCCACACCCTTGGACCAAAACGGATGGTTGATATATGAATGGGTGAGTCTTTTCCTGAACTTTAAGATGGGAGTTGATACAATTTTCAATTACGTCAGATTTAGAAAATCGAAAATTTCGTGTATAATATAAATATAGTATCGCGTGTAGGGGGGTGTGGGTGTGCGTCACTGGCGAGAACTGCCACTCTCTGGTAATAATATACCAGCAAAAGTTTATAAATTTTACAAGGTTTCTTCAATTGAAACTAATCTTTTGCCCAGAAAAAAATTATTGGTAAATATACATATTATGTACACATAATCACCACTACAATTAAGGAACATATCCCATTGTTTCGCCAACCGATGTATATCCCCCTTTTAACGAATTGTTGTAGCTATTGGTCAATGAATCCTTTCACGGAGTTTTCTACTTCTTCAACCGACTGAAAACGATTACCTTTTAGCTTTTTTACTGTGGTAAAAATATGTGAAAATCACAAGGCGATAAATCGGGACTATAGGATGGATGCCTAATATCCTCTTTTTCTTTTTATCCTCTCTTTTGTTGTAGATTTTCTTTTACTACTTTCGAAACACGAGACTGATCTGTATCGTTCCAGACATCATGGTCTATGTCTGGGTGTCATTCTGCCTCCAATGTAGAACCTACTGGCACTTTAATTTATCTGTTTTGTCCCTTGTTCAGTGTTTAGTTAGATGTTAATTTAAGTTTGCCACCAAATTATTTATTTTAATTAAATGACATTCGAGGATACCTTCTTTTTATTGACGAAATGCCCCTGAGGATGCTCTAGATAGCGAAAGTATACTTGGGCAAGATTTAATAAATTCAGTGCTCGATATCTGCCTTTTGACTTTTAAAATTATTATAGTATTACACGCTAATATGGCGTTATGAGGTACATCACCCAGCGGTTTCACCTCAGTTTCAGCGAAGATCTCTGGGCCATAATTTTCGCAATCTTCTGTTGTTTAGTGGCTGCAGTAATGGTAATATTAATTGGTTGGGGTGGCCTTCCAATTTCTCGTGGTGTCTGTTGGCTCTTTCTTGAATTACTGTGTTGACTAACGGGATGTTTAGGTCTCTATGAAGGGTTTGGTTGGAAATGTACCACGTGGGCATTTGCGATGGTGCGCACAATTTTTGATTGAGTTCTTTGGATAATTTGTGTATTTGATTTGCTGGCACAACTCCATAGTTCTATACCGTACGTCCATATAGGTTTGATGACTGTTTTATAAATTAGCAGTTTGTTCTCAAAGTCAAAGTATTTGTTGGGTAGAGATTTTTTGATTTTATAAAGTAATCCTGGGTGCCAGGGTGCCATACCTTATCAAATGCTTGGCTGATGTCCAGAAAGGCTGCTGTGAAATTTGAAATACCGTTTATTGTCCAAAGCTCTATTAATTACATTTGATATGCGATGGCATTGTTGCACTGTAGAATGAGCTTGTCGGTATCCAAATTGGTGTTCTGGGATCCAGTTTTAGAATTCTAGGTCGCTCAAAATTCTTTCAAGTAACAGCTTTTCAAGAGTTTTGACATTATTGGCAGTAGACTTATTGGGCGGTATGATGAAACATCCGTTAAAGCTTTACCAGGTTTCGGTATCATAATTACTTGAGCAATTTTTAGTGATTTAGGCCAATAATTAAGTCTTAAGATTGCATTTAATATGTATAATAACTTCATTATACCTTTTCTAGGAAGTTGCTTTAGCATTGTTGCTGTTATGGGATCAGTGCCTGGTGCCTTCTTTTCATTCAAATGATTAATCTCATCTTTGATCTCCTTCGGTGTAATTAAAGTTAGTCGCTCTGGTTGATTAAGTGGTAAGGCTAATTCCTGCTCTACTTCTTGTACTTGGTCATTGTCGTGTGCCTTAAAGACTTCAGTTAGATGTTCAGCAAATAAATCGGCTTTTTCTTTGTTGCTTTTTGCCCATGGTCCTGGTGGTATTGAGTTTTTCCGAATTGGAGGTGAAGTACTTATTGGTTTATTTTTGTTTTTGATTGGTTTCCAGATGGAGTTAGTTTATTAATTAGTTTATGATTAATTAGTTTCCTATATTCCTAACAAATTTTTATTGGTCTTCACATGCTCAAAAGGTTAGCGCTTCATCTGGTTGGTGATTGTCTTTTTGGCCAATTAAATCTCTTAAAATTATCGTCACCTCTGCCAATCACGTGTCCAAAGAACTGTAGAATTCGCTGCATAAATGTTTCGAACTGCCTTTTTTAATACCATTTTTAATATACCTACTATTAAAAATGAGAAAATATACCAAACTGAGAAACAACACAGACATAACTCTCAACGAAAACATAGATGCACTAAACCAACATATTACGCAAGCCATTGGAGAAAGCATGAGAAAACAGTGTCCAAGAAATAAGAACGAAAAAAACTTAGTACTGACACCAGGAATTTAATGAAACAAAGAAATATTCTTACAGAAAGAAATGATCCAAACGGAGAGCAAAAGAGAAAGATAAACAGAGAAGTCAAGAAAGCAGTAAGAAAAGACTTAAGAAAGTACAATACACTAAAAATCGAACAAACCATAAAAAATAATAAAGGCCTAAAGAGTCTGCGAAGAAAACTAAATAATGGAAAAAGCCAGATCATTAAATTAAAAAACAAAAAGGGCGACATAACAACATATAAAGAGGAGCTTTTAACAATAGTAGAAGACTTCTATGGAGAATTTTATAAAAGCAGACGGATGAACCAAACACAGCTAAATGATGCAATAAACAAAACAATATTAAATCAAGTCTCTGAACTCATGCCAGAAATATCTCTCAGTGAAATTAGACAAGCGATGAATAAAATGAAATCCAATAAATCACCAGGTAACGATGGAATAGTGATCGAGGCTGTGAAGAATGGCGGTGAACCTCTAATGAGAGAAATAAAAGATCTCTTTAATCTATGTTTGACAAAGAAATCCATACCATCTGAATGGAATAGAGCCAAAACAATTCTTCTGCACAAAAAAGGAGAAAAAACTGATCTGGAAAATTACCGACCGATCAGTTTGTTAAACCATCTTTATAAACTTTTCACGAAAGTAATTACCACAAGATTAGACAAGAAATTAGACCTATATCAAAGTAGAGAACAAGCTGGATTCAGAGCAAACTTTGGAACCAACGATCATCTCCAAACAATAAAACAACTCATCGAAAAATCCATAGAATATAACAAGCCCTTAGTTTTAACATTTGTAGATTTCCACAAAGCATTCGACTCAGTAGAACTCGACAGTGTTATAGAAGCATTAAACGAGAGCCGCATTGATAGCCGATATTCGAGGCTAATATGTAATATATATAAAAATGCGACAAGCTCGATACAACTACACGCTAACAGCAACCAAATAAAAATCCAAAGAGGTATCCGACAAGGTGATACTTTATCACCTAAACTTTTCATATCGGCTCTAGAAAAAGCGATCAAAACCCTCGAATGGGGTGACAAAGGAATAAATGTGGATGGAGAGATGCTACACCACCTAAGCTACGCAGACGATATAGTCCTGATTGCAGACGATTTGGGACAAACAAAGAAAATGTTTGAAGAACTTAGTACAGCCTGTCATAAGATAGGATTAAAAATGAATATAACAAAAACAAAATATATGATAAACTTAGTACCAAGTAAATACCTTGAAATACAAAATGAACAAATAGAACTGGTAGACAAATATATATATCTAGGTTACGAAATTAAGATAGGTAAGGACAATCAAACAACCGAAGTATCCAGAAGAATAATACAAGGATGGGCAGCATACGGAGCTTTTAGGAACGTTTTTAAGAGTGACATTCCAACTAATATGAAGAAAAAGGTTTTCGGCCAATGCGTGCTACGGGTGATGACCTATGGTGCAGAAACATTATCGCTCACAAAGAAAAACGCACAAAAACTAAGAGTAGTGCAGAGAAGAATGGAGCGATCAATGATAGGGGCCACTCTGCTAGACAGGATTAGAAACGAAGATCTACGAGCTAAGACCAAAGTCACAGACGTCATTGAAAGAAGCTGTAACTTAAAATGGAAATGGGCTGGACACGTTGCCAGAATGAAGGACGGAAGATGGACTCGTAAACTAGTTGAATGGAGACCAAGAGCCGATAAACGTAGCAGAGGAAGACCACCAACACGATGGCAAGAGGACTTACGAAAGGCAACAAGAAACTGGATACAGAAAGCACAAGATATAACACTTTGGAGACAAACAGGGGAGGCCTATGTCCAGCAGTGGATTGAGAGAGGCTGATGGTGATGATGATGATGACTATTCAAGATATGCGCAACAGTCTTTTCTAACATAATATCTCAAAGGCATCAACTTTTTGGTGTTCCTGTGCGCGAAGAACCCAAGTTTGTGCCCCTTATAGAAATATTGAAATATAAGAAGTGCATTCACCAATTTCATCTTGGTTTCTTGAGAGATAGATCTGAATTTCCAAACTTTAGTTTGGAGAAGAAACAACAAGGCTACAACAAGGAAGCTTTCCGGAATTGGCACCGTCCAGATGTATCTCATTTGGATTGGTATCGTTTCAAATCTAACAAATTTGTTTGTTGTTGTACCCATTCCAGAGCTCGTTCAGCGAACACAGGTGAGCCACACAAAGATTTGCGATTAGAGCCATTTTTTATTGAAATCGAGAAAGATAAGGCCTCCAAAAGATAGTATCACATCAGGCTCTGCAAAAATTGTCAAGTTTATGTGAATAATTTTCATAAAAAAATCTTATTATTTAGGTTAGTGCCACCCACATATTACCTTACCACCCACATATTTATTTATTTTATCGAGTTCAATAAACAGCTTTTTATATTTTTACTAATTTACGTACACATGACAAAGATATCAAACTTAGCAATGTTTATCTTTTATGATAATTGTTAAAGGTATTAATTATTATAAAACAATATTTCTAATATCGTACTACATATACATTTTATTTTGATTAAAGCTCATTAATGTTATACTTAACAAGCATTATGCCACATTTGATTAGATAAAATAGTAGATACATTTATATACAAGACTTAGATTAAAGGTAAATTTTGACCCTATTTCTACTACAATTTCTTTAACATCTGTTAAAAATATAAAACTAAAATTTTTTAATGTTTCGAAAGTCAGACGAAGAAGAATGTTTATATGAAACTTGATCGAACACTTCAATAATCTGTAAAATTACACCAATATATAGGTACACCGAAGGACAAGAAAATGAAAAGCAGATAATCGCCAGAAACTGATTGCACCAATAGGTAGCTCAGAAATCGCTACAAATTAACAAAGATATTATAAAAAAACGCTGGACGGAAGGGCCGCCCGAGAACTTTATCGTACCGATCTATTATCGTTATGGTACTAGATACTGGAATTCTATAAAAATAACAAAGGTACTCGTTATTTTGATATTTTAGAAACACCTACTGTACTTAAAAGTATTTTATGGTTCTACGCATCATTCATTCCTGCATTTGAGAAAATGTTCGATGCCATATTTCGGGGACATACTATAGATGTGTAGATTATTGCATAAATCAATAGAATATTATAGTCATACTTTCATTTCAAATTAGTTCATTTTTCTGAGAAATTAATAGTTTACAATATTTGCATTTCATTCTATTTCGATTACGCCAGTCAATGCGCGAGATTAAGAACAAGATATTATCTCCAAATTCTATCCTACTGCATGGATTTTAATGAAATTTTGGGAGTAGCCCAATCTCCTAATTCAAAGTCTATACTATGGCGCTTTTATCATGGGGGAAGTTCCCACCACTTCTCAGGGGTGAAATATTTTTATTTTCGAATTACATGGAGAAAAAGGAAGATTTTTAAGAAAATTTAAAAATTCATTCTATAATTTGATCACATTTTTTACAAAAACCATTCATTTTAAACCCGTTCAACATTTTGAAAGTAGAAATAACACTATATATATATTAAAAGGTATTGTAGAAGGAAAACAATGCATTTAAATTATGGTAGATGTATATACTTTTCATTTTTCCTTAAAGTACATTAGTCATATATTTTTTTGCACCATATCTCGCTTAGTTTGTAAGTAACCGACATTTAACGGTGCTCGTTTTAAAGGCCTTTTCAAACACTACAAAAGGTGTTGGTAGCATTATACACCTAAAACCTAACGTTCCTCTGTTATTTCAAGTTGAATACACCAATTTGAGCATGCACCAAAAAACAAACTATTTTCACCTACCATATCTCTTTTTGTATTATAAATAGAACATTTACGAAGGAACGAATCTCTTTATTATTTATAATCTAAAAAAATTTTTATATAGTGTTTTTAGTTAGATGCATAGTTTTTAAGGTATTCACAAAAAATCCGTCCGACAAGGTGTCATTTTTCAATGAAAATGGCCAATTTTCAACTACGCATAACTCAAAAAGTATTGAGTTCCAAAAAAAAAGTATAGACCAGTTTTTGCTTAGAAATAGGTTCTTTAGCCACTTTCGTGCTTATTTTGACCAACAAATTTTCCACCCCCTTGAAGAAGTGGGAACCGCCCCAAGATAAAAGCGCCATAGTATATAGGGTAGATTTTGTTTCTTGAGCTATTCCCTACTTACTGTGAAAATATCAAGTGCATCAATGTAGTAGGATGGAATTCGGAGCCAAATACCCTCATTGACTGCCCTACAATAATGCTCTGCTATGAACGCGTGAGAGAGGACACACATAAGATTATAGCAAAATTTCTATTTACCGTAACTTTTCGAGTTTTTGAGCTACAGCAATGAATTTTATGTCATTGGAAAGGTAATTTTGCATTCCTTCAAAATATGTTAAAATATATAGGGCGTATCTAAAAAAATTAAGATTTTTTATTCATTTCCGGTTCAACCGGAAGCCATATTTTTGGTAAAATTTATTGTGATAATAGATAATAAAGTACCATATATGTTTGCAAAATTTCAAATTTTAGTTTCTATTAAGAAGGAAGTTACGGGCACTCGAATATTTTTTTATAAAAAATTCATAACTCCCCTCCTATGGGGAGTTAAGATATATGACTAATGTCATTCAATTTACTAATAGGATATCAAAGATATATCAAAAAATAAAAAAATTCCTTGGAGCCATTTTTGAGAAAATCTAGTTCAAATTTATGTCAAAATGTGACCCCTTAAATATAGGCAACCCGTAACTTTTTCTGAAAAACGATAACATCTTTCTTATAGCCCCATCTTTAGACTATATAACGACTTTTTCAAATTAAACTTATCTTCAAGAAGTTTTTAGATAGATAGGGAAATGTGTCGTGTGGGCGGTTGGCCATTTTGGCCGCCATTTTGAATTTGGAAATGTCAAATTCCGTATTTTTATTTACCTATCGATGAGCTTACTTTGAGTTGAATTTCATTCATTTCGGTCAAAATTTGCAAAAATGGGCCCAAAATAACCCCCCTATTTCGGCCCCCCTTTGAGAGGTTTTTTTTAAAAGCTTAGTTTCTCGACAAAATTCTCTTAAACTTACTCATACCGAATTTCATCAAAATCGGTCTAGTAGTTTTTGCTGGGCGGTGGCGACATACGTACGTACGTACGTACATACTTCCGACATGTTTTTTTTATTTGCTTTTTAGACTCAGGGGGACTCAAAACGTCGAAAAAAAGTGAAATCTGAAAAAATTTTTTTTGCACGATCCTATAACTTTATCTATTATACTATACTACGTATATAGTACGATAAAGTAAAAATGATAAGATATTGTACCATAACAAGGGAATGGAGAACAAGCATAAAAATACCAATATACAAAAAGGACTTAAAAATAATCTTCTTGTTCTTGACTGGCTTTATAACTCGGAGCGAGTCTTCGCCGCATCCAGTATTGCTCTTCATCTTTTACGATCTTGCGCTTCACTTTCCTATTGTTGTATCCCAATCCTAAATAAATCGACCTCAACATCATCGTTTCATCTTTTTCTGGGGCCGCCTACTGATCTTCAATCGTCTGATGTCTCAAAAAACACTATATTTAACACTCTGTCTTCCTCTGATTTTACCACGTGACCTGCCCGTCTTATTCGGTTAGCTTTTATAATATGTTTAGCGTTGTTTTCAGTACCATAAAGGGTCACCAATTTAGCATTGGGGCGCCTTCTCCACTCTCCTGTCAATTCATCTCTTTGAGGGCCAAATTTCATTCTGAGAACCTTCCTTTCAAATACTAGCAGCTTATTTATTTCCCGTTGACGTAGAGTTGATGTGTCACTTCCATATGTAACAACTTGGCGAATAATTGACATGTACAGTCAATTTAGATTGTCTTTTTAGCAGCTTAGATCTTAATAATGATGATAGAGAGTATAATGCTCTTTTTCTTGTAGTTATCCTTGCCGAGACCTCTTTCCTAAGTTGTGGTCTTTAATATTTATGTTCTGTCTAACTCTTCTGTATTTTGTTTTCTCTTCATTTAATTGAAAACTCAGATTAACTGTTTCTTTTTCGAGTTCCAAAAAGCACATGTCTCACGTTTCTCGTAGAATGAGCGACTGCATCCAGATCATCAACAAAGGTCAACAACAGTTTTAATCCTTGATTCGCAAATTCCTCTGTCAGCTCAGACAATGTTTTACTTATTGCATGTTCTAAGGCCAAATTAAAATAATCAACTAAGAGAAATTTTACGTCGATTCGAAGAAATTTAATCAAAATTAATCAAAAACTTGTAAACATACTAACTATTATCTGAGCTGTTCCGAATTCCCAACAAAAACCGTACTTGTCTGTAATATTAACAGATCTTGTATTTCCTGTAACTATCTTGTAGTTGATAAAGAGTCGAACAACAATAAATCTGCCGCTAATTATCAATTACCACTTTACCTAATTAATAAGTTTGAACGGATCGTACACTTCCATTTGCGATCTCTGTTTGCAATTTGTCAAATAGTAAACACAAGTTTAACATCGGCTGAATTCCGAAGCTACTTGGTTGAGCTCTTTGTGGAGTTCCTGATTCGTACACCGTCATTTTCCTGCTAAAATAGGTAGGTATCGACATAATAAGGTTGAAGTCAATTTTAGATGAGTTTGCCGCTTATAGGTAATTTGCAGATGCTAACTGGTTTCCCTCAACTTCTGCGAGCTTTATTATAAACACACAGACCAGGAAAATACCAGAAAAAAGCGTTAAAGAAAATATGTAATATAACTGATTTAAAAACTTTCATAAATTTGTGATTTGAATATGAAAATGTGATTGTTCATCTGACGCCCTGAAGGGAACTAATAATTATGAGAAAGAAGAAGAAGAATATGAAAAAAATGACAACTGTCGATTTTTGATGACAAAAGGAAAAGGGTATCAAGATAAATACTTCAACTTCTTCTTTTTCTTAAGATGCCGTGTCTTCCTGTGTAGGAGCTCGTACGGTGCCAACCGTACAGTGTCGTGATAGGTGATATATTAGATCTTCTTTTTTAAGAGCTCCGCGACGGAGTTCGGCAATCATCATAGCTATTCGGATTTTGGAGACGACTGGTCTGAAAAGATCATTGGATGTTCAAATATACAGATGTTAGATATTCAGGATTAAATTATTAGGAAGGTAAAGTTTGATTAAAGATTAAATTATCAGATTAAATTATTATATTTTTAGCAGCGTTGCGAAGGATTTTATAACTGTGGATTGCAGTTCATTGACGAATATTACGCAGCCATGACATCTTTTACGTTTTAGACCCTTCTTACCCTTTACCTTTTCTTTTAGTACTAGTTGCTGGAAAGTGTATCGTTCTTCTCCCCAGGCAACCAAATAACGTTTAAAAAACGTTGAAAAGACGTCATAATTATCACCAAACCACGTCAGTTTGTCACGTTTTTCGACGTCGAAAGTCACGTGAATATATCCCACCATAACTGACGTCATTTTTTATCACGTTTTAAATAGGTGATATAAAAAAACGTAGTTTTTATGTCGTTTTTTAGATTATTTTTCATTTTATGGTTTTAAAAATATACAATAATAATTATTCGTATGGGTATTTATTGCAATTTTTCATTTAACTGTTTTAAATTTAGCTTATAGGCTAAGGTATACTTACTGTGTCAAAACTGAAACAACATATAAACTAATAAATAATTTATTAGCAAATTAATTTAATTAGACTCGATAACGCATAATTAGTTCATTAACAGAAAATAAACACCAAAACAAAACAAATAACATAACAGTTTTCAAGAAGAACTATTGCATTAAACTAACTCACAACTCACTTAAGAAAAACGAATAATCTCTTAATTAACAAGTTTCTTCAACTAAATATCTAAATGAAAAGTCCTTTTTTACCACACAAAGCACGTAAACAATAAATGAAAAATTTCGTATGACAATTTAAGCTTATAAACGTTATAAATATACAATATTATACATTATAAGCATTAACCCGTTAAGCTCCTCCCATTTTTGTGACGTCAGACTTGGGCTGTCTGAAACGAAGACGTATTTTTAAATGTATTTTAACGTCATTAATCTTACGTATTTAAAATTACCTACAAAAGGTGTTTATAGGACGTAATGTTCAAACACGTGTCTATATATTCAACCAAAAGCTGACGTTTCCTCGACGTTATTGACGTCACTTGGTTGCCTGGCTCGTAATAGTTAAGTATGCAATCTTCTTAATTTATACAATCGAAAAGCTACATTCCATAGGTCCTTTTTTGTATAAGCCCAATCATTTTAATACGTCCATATTGCTGATTTTGTCCTTCCATAATATTCTAAGCATTAGGAGCAGGCACCACATTTCAAAAACTTCAGTTTTTAATGGATCTAACCAGTCACCGAGTTTATATAGGTTTTCAGCTTGAGTGCAAAGTGTAGTCATTCAGATCTTCTTCGCTGCTATAATTTCTTTACGAAATTTGCTGCGCATGTTTCGGTACCCTACTTGGTGCTGCCTTATCTTACACTGCCTGTGTTGTTCCATCATCTCTAACATTTCTTCTGTCATCCACTGATTCTTGGTAGTTGTTTTATGTTTGAGAATAAAAGTGTTGTTCACATCATCAAATGATTGTTTTTATGGTTTTCGATAATATGGCAACATCAGAGAACCTATTGTTTTCTTCTGTATACGCTTCTCTTGTATCGTTGTTTTTGAGTTTTCTAATGTTTATTCATGCTTTCTGATTTTTTTTTGGCTGTAGCAAACCTCATTTAAATATTTGCAACTTAAGGATTGTGGTGGGATTATATGATGCTTCATGTAATGCAGAAACCTTAGTAATAATATCTCAGCTTCTTCTTCATGTGCCATCTCCTCTAAGAAGGTTGGCAACCATCACGGCAATTCGCACTTTCGATACCGCTGCTCTAAATAGATCAGCAGAAGTGCAATTAAACCAAGCTCTCAAATTGTTTAACCAGGAGATTCGTCTTCTTCCGCGACTCCTTCTACCCTGTATTCTTCCTTGTATTACTAATTGTAACAAGTTATAACGCTCGCCCTCATAACATGTCCCAGATATTGCAGTTTTCTGGCTTTAATTGTATTTAAAACCTCTTTATCTTTTCCAATTCTTCTCAACACCTCGATATTCGTGACTCTATCCACCCAACTTATTCTTAATATACTTCTGTAGGCCCATAACTCGAAGGCTACTAATCTGTCCGAAACATCCTTCTTTAATGTCAAAGCCTTCAACCCGGAGAGAATAATACGGAGAACACGTAGCATCTCAGAAGTCTTATTTTTAAAGAAATTGTAATGTCCCTGGTACAGAGTACTTTTTTCAGTTTGTTGAAAGCATTTCTTGCCTGTCCTATTCTTGCTTTAAAGTATCTGAGCAACTTCTCTTAATTATCACGTAATCTATTTGATTTTTGAAGTTATACTTCTTTACGGGCGTAATGACGGTGAATTTTTATATGGTAAAACCTAGCGACCGGGCGCATGCGCATTATAACTTTGTTCTGATTGGATGTTCAAATGACATGACAAAAATTATCCAATATGGCAGCTGTGGCACAGCTGTGGGACTGTGGTTTGGTTATAATGTATGGTTGTTGCGTTTTAAAATTTGTAGGAAGAGAAACAACAAACAAAAAGTTAGTTAATGGTTATACTGCTTTTTTAAATAGTTTTCATATTATATTTTTGGACTTATTTACATAGAAGAGATGATTGTTGCATGCCAATGTGAAAGCCCATCAAACTGTGACTAGTATGAGTCCCGCAGATCTCGCTTATTCAAAGCTAAAGAATCTTACACTGGTAAGTGTTTTATAAATAGTTGATCAAATTTTGTTATGATATTTGAACATAGCCACTTTGCACGATGCAAGTGATTGCGAAATTTATTAGTCGTTATACGGGCTCCGATACCTACCTATTTGAACCTACCAAAATACATACTAAAGTAGTATGTAATACTTTTATTTACGTAATTTGATTACCATCAAAATTTCTATCAATATTCACCTAATATATTGTTTTCTTACTCTATGTTTTGTTGTATTTTTTCAATTCTAAATCATTTCAATTCAAAATCAAAATAATTTGATTTACATAAGTTAAAAATGTCAAAAGTTTAATCCGTTTAGTTAGTCGATCTTCGCAAATAATGACAAACTGTCTCTGTGGCGAAGTTTTTAATGCGAGTGAACCCCAATACAACGCAAATACCAGCCGCGTGGTAAGTTGGTTCGAATCCCAATAGAA